>NC_058086.1:196623011-196872725 GCF_014858855.1 Bufo gargarizans
CAACTGGTATGTCATCCGTGTCCGTTTTTTTCTACAAGACCTTGGTGCAATAAAATTACACTTTTCATTAACCTTCCCTTTTTTCCCCCTGTCAGACAAAAAAAAAAGAAGACACAAGGAAACACAACTGAAGCAAAATCGGACACGGACCACTGAAGCCAAATCGCTGACGGTGAAAAAACCCTGTCGTGTGCATGAGGGCAAATAGTGCACAGAGAGGCTTGGGCCCGCCTTCGGTGCACTTAACCGCTCATTTGTGTATGAATTCAGAGTAGTTTTTTTCCACAATGAAGCAGGAGATCACTAAGTGAAAGCTAAAATTACCTTCAGCTGAGCTAGCCCTACAAGGCACGGTGTGTGGTTCATCAGCGAATTTACCGGTGACACACTCCGTTTAATTGACATTCATAATAAAAGAGACAAAGTTGTTTGAAACTGTATTTTTAAAACTGAAGAATTTATTTTTTAAAGAAAAAAAGAAAACATTGTTACTTCTCAGGTCAATCGGAACAGTTTGAAAAAATTGATAAAATTGCCCTGGTACGTTTTCCAACCAGCAGGCAAATTCCCGTTGACTTCAGTGGATTCACGTTTATTCATTGATGTCTTTATATTTTTCTGCATATGATTTTTATGATTGTTTTTAAACCATATTGGCTCACAGAGTAATCAATGTCAGAGCGAGCGGGAGATGAAGGCTGGAGATGAAAGCCCAAGTGAACATGAGGGACCTCTGGTCTTATGATGATGACACCTTGATGATATCCTGCCTTAATTCTCTTGCCGTCTCCGGTGATGCCTCTATGAATTAGTCTATTTTCTTGGGCGCCACAAGCCTGTTTCTCTCCTCTGGATATCATTTTTCTTTGATTTATCTTTGATATGTTTTATATTCATATGAATGAGGCTCTGTAGAAATTTCTCTTGAGATCAATTTGCAAGCCTTTTTATGGTAAAAAGACCAGTTCCCCAGTGTGCCTGCTTATTTGATATGGAAATTCACATGCTTGCCCTATATCCAACCACATCCTACTGGATGATATTTTTTGTAGATTTTTACAATAAGTAGACATGTCCTCAATGTAATGTCAAACCGGTATTGGCGTCTATGGCATCTTTATGTATGATCTTCTCTTGTATCAGTGTCCATGTACCGTGCGGAATTGAATGATCTACTGTTCATAGTAATCATATGCATACATTTTGCATTCATATTCTTGGCCGAGGATGTATTCTACCAGCCCAAAAATGTTAATTCTATATAGACAAATATAATTTCAGATATGGTTTGTTTTCCACCATGCTACGAGACTGTAGGGTTGGACATTTTTTCAAGGCCAAACGTATTTTCTATGGCGGTATTCACAACCACTTCCAGTTGTACCGGACTGAACCAATCCCAAGGGCCAAAAATAAAACTTAATAGGGGTTTTACGAACTATGTATATACGATAAATGTCCAAATCCATTTCCAGGACTACTATCTAATAGGTGAATACATGGAAAATACATGTGAGGAACAACTAGACATAGAGAAGCAACTAAGTGATCGGATGCTTGAGGACCACACAGAATGGTGTGCAGGTTGTACGCTCCTGCTCTATGGGTTATAAAGTAAAAAAAATATTATTCCATTCCCGCAATATCGTGTACATGTGCATGCCTTGTAGACGATCACTCATACCAGCATCTGGAACTGATAACCGGCGTGACCACTGCATATGACAGTGCTCTCAAGAGGACAGGCTCTGATTTTTATTTTACCACCAGTCCGGGCATTGGGATTGTCAAAGCTGACTGCTATATATGGACAGTCCAAGGCCTAACAAAGGCCATCAGCGCCTGTTAGGTTTAACCTAGGTATTCCCTAATGAGAGATGAGCAAATTTTGGTAACTTTAATTGACGTCCGATTTGACCATATTGGCCGTCTTATTCGGTTCAGACCTGAATTCCACCTGTATTGAAAGTGCTTCAATCCCAGAAAAGCTGTGGATGACATTCTGCACTCTCTTTATCTCTCACTGCAAAAATTCTCCCAAATCGATTCACCTAAAATTCTGATTCTATAGAAAAAATTTGGGTCAAATTCTAGTTCTGTAGAATCGATTTGCTGAGCTCTGGCCCTAACACTTCAGTTCTCAACTCAAGGTTGGTGTACAGGTCAAATTTCTAGGAGGTAGTGGCAGTTCAATGTATGATGGTAGCCTGGAGGTATGGAGATATGTTGAATGTTGATGTTATTTTTTGAGTAGGAGGTACAGTCTTTGGCTTAGGGACATTGAGAAACATGGAACTAACAGAACATTTTTGCAACAATTTAATTGCATATATAGACCTATGAAATAAAGTCATAGTAAAAGTTTCCCTAACGGCACTGAATACATTTCAGAAATAGTCACTAAAAATGCATTATGTTTTTTGTTAAATTAATAATTTGTAACAAATAAAATTTGGAGAACGATAAAAAAAACTTGCTGTAGATACATGTAGTATCCCCGTATATACGAAATGTATATAATAAATTTATCATGTCAATTAAGATAAAAAGTAAATGGGGTAAGGGATTTTTTATGCATTCCAACATTATAAAAAAACTAAACATTTAACAGGGTTGTTTGATCAGAGACAGCCTCCTTTAAATGGGTCTGCAGAGGAGATTATAACTGATCACCATAGGCTCTGCTCTCGACACTCCAGGAAACAGCTTATTTAGCTCGGAGAAACCACAGTCAACTGAATGGTCATCCTTGTAATAGGAAGACATTTCAAGTCTAACAGAGATCATTGAAGGGGTTCCAAGTAGAGTACAATTCTCAGAATAGGTCATCAATATCAGATCAGAGGGGTTGGTGGGGTCCAGTGACGTCACGTTCATCGCTCACATGGCCTAGGCAGGGGTAAGTCCCATTCCAGTGAATGGAGCTGAGCTAGAATACCAAGCAGTGCTACCTATTAAATGGATAGCACTGTACTTGGTAAACTGCGAGGAGGCCACGGAGAAGGCTCCACAGCCTCTTCAAAAAGCTGATTGATTTGGGTGATGGGTGTCAGACCTCCACCGATCACATACTAAAGACCTATCCACAGCCTCTTCTAAGCCCAGTGACATCACATTCATTGGTCACATGGCCTAGGTGCAACTCAGTCCCTTTTAAGTGAATGGGGCTGAGCTGCGATACCAAGCACAGTCGCTATCCAATGGATAACTCCTTTAAACACTTTGACAACACTTGGAAAAATTAATCAGGAGCACTGGGGCTTCCTCAAATAGCTGACTGGGGTGGGGGTGGGGGGGGTTGACTGTCGGACCCTCTCCAATCCTGACGATAGGTCATCAAAGTCTTGGAATGCCCCTTTAAGTGTCAGTGTTACAGGTGACGTAAAAAATTCTACTCTTCATTGATTTTCCAAAATGTCTATTTGTTTCCTTGGTTTCTCGAAGAAGATGAATACATTCCACCGTCTCTACAGATGAGTGTGTTTTCACAATTGGGTTCTCCGGTTCCTCACAATTAGGATTTTGAGAAGAAAAAAAAAGCTATAATATTCCCTAAATCTGAATTTACATTGCGTATTCAACCCTAACTGAACTCATCAGAAGAATATGAAACCATCCTTCAGAGGTAATTGCGGTGTCTTGTTGCAAAATGAATAAAGAGCCATGGGATTACTGGTTCTAATTAAACTCCCCAAATTGAAAGATTGTGTCTTGCAAAGTCTAGAGCGTTGTTTTTTTTAATTAACTTAAAAAATAGATGCTAGTTTCAACAGAATCCAGGTAACGACAGCAAAAAGTCAAGCAAACCACCAAAAAGGAGTTTAGAAAGAGTTAATATTCCAGGCATTCATTTTTAGTGTTGGGCTGAAATATTCCAATATTTGCGAATATCGGCACTTCGAGAATTCGCAAATATTTAGAATATAGTGATATATATTCGTAATTTTGAATATTCTAGATTATTTTTTTTCAACAGTAACCCCCCTTCTTGCTTGTGGGCCAATGAGAAGGCTGTAATGTCTTTGTCTACAGCTTAGCAACATCCCTAGCAACCAATAGGAAAGTTGCCTACCCCTTACTATATAAGAACCTCCCCAGCAGCCATTTTCTGCAGTATTTTGCAGATCTGAGAGAGAGAGCAGTGTCATTGCTGTGCTCTATGCTTTGCTGTGTAATTACATTAGATAGTTAGTTAGTTAGTATATATACAGTACAGACCAAAAGTTTGGACACACCTTCTCATTCAAAGAGTTTTCTTTATTTTCATGACTATGAAGGCATCAAAACTATGGATTAACACATGTGGAATTATATACATAACAAAAGTGTGAAAGAACTGAAAATATGTCATATTCTAGGTTCTTCAAAGTAGCCACCTTTTGCTTTGATTATTGCTTTGCACACTCTTGGCATTCTCTTGATGAGCTCAAGAGGTAGTCACCTGAAATGGTCTTCCAACAGTCTTGAAGGAGTTGCCCAGAGATGCTTAGCACTTGTTGGCCCTTTTGCCTTCACTCTGTGGTCCAGCTCACCCCAAACCATCTCGATTGGGTTCAGGTCCGGTGACTGTGGAGGCCAGGTCATCTGGCGCAGCACCCCATCACTCTCCTTCATGGTCAAATAGCCCTTACTTTCAAAGTTTTCCCAATTTTTCGGACTGACTGGCCTTCATTTCTTAAAGTAATGATGGCCACTCGTTTTTCTTTACTTAGCTGCTTTTTTCTTGCCATAATACAAATTCTAACAGTCTATTCAGTAGGACTATCAGCTGTGTATCCACCTGACTTCTCCACAACGCAACTGATGGTCCCAACCCCTTTTATAAGGCAAGAAATCCCACTTATTAAACCTGACAGGGCACACCTGTGAAGTGAAAACCATTTCAGGTGACTACCTCTTGAAGCTTATCAAGAGAATGCCAAGAGTGTGCAAAGCAGTAATCAAAGCATAAGGTGGCTACTTTGAAGAACCTAGAATATGACATATTTTCAGTTGTTTTACACTTTTTTGTTATGTATATAATTCCACATGTGTTAATTCATAGTTTTGATGCCTTCAGTGTGAATCTACAATTTTCATAATAAAGAAAATTCTTTGAATGAGAAGGTGTGTCCAAACTTTTGGTCTGTACTGTATATAATACAGATAGTTAGTGGGAGATAGTCAGTGTAGGTTAGATAGTGATATAGTGGAGCAGACATAGTGCTGTGATGTCACAAGTTCACGACAATACTTAGTGCACCAATCACTAATAAGTAATCAAACCTGTTAAAATGTGAAGTTGCACGTATTGCGCCACAATATTCGCATCATTGGTGCCGATTTCGCAATCGCGAATATATTGGAGCACTCTATCTGCATATAAAGCTATCGTAATGTTCTGCCGTGCCAACCATTTTCTCCAGTCTCAGGAAACTTCTAGCAGCTTGAAAAATGTAGCTATAGTGACCCACGCCTGTATTTCGAGCGCATTACACAAATATTACATTGCCGATTTTTTCCGAACAAAATAATCTTGAATTCGCGAATATATATAACGAATATTTCTCATTATGGGATACCGAGTCCAAAATGATAGGGAAAGCTTTTTATTTTTAATTTATTTTAGCACAAGGCCTCAACATATCAAAAAGGGTCGGAAGACTTTCAGAAAGCACTGTACATATTCTCAATGACTAAAGAGTGTTGCCGTTGTTACAGTGTTTGTGAAGGTTCATTATTCACCTTAGGTTCATGTCATATTTTCTTTAGGAATGATGGAGGGTAGAATATAGAATGAACTTACATGTTAAATGGCACAGTCATTAGCGCCGGGTAAAATCAAATGAGATTCCTGCTCAACCAAAACTATTCAATGCTTCAATTATTCCATTGTGTTTCTTTGATCTTTTTTACACTTCTACAATTCTTTGTAGAGTCCAATTTGCATAATACTGTAATAAACTAGACGGATGAAATATGTGGAGATAACAGGGAAAATATTAATAAAAGCACATGTTCAACATCATAAAATACAAAATGTCCTATCCTTTGCTTCATGCACTTTACTAGCAGGGATGGGACAGAAGAGATAAAACAGGAGGACGGGCAAGTCATGGGCCTCAGATGATGGGCGCTATGGTGGGGGCGAGGGGCATACAAGGGTGGCCCCTTGCTCCACCTAGTATCACAGTCACTCCAAGGCAATGTGGAATGCAAAACGTAAGTTTATGCTTAACTGGAGGAAATGGTTAATAAAAAATTGTACTAAATAAAGTCATTCTTTTGCCTCTCCCACTTTATGAGAATTCTCTTTTGGAAAAGTGTGCGTCCGGCTAGTTGGAACTTAGAGGAACTAGTGTTAAAGGGGCTGTACAGACATACCGTACTCTCCCACCCATCGGACATGGGAAGATGTAATTGAAAGCTACTACTTTCTGTCCATCATGATGGGGGCAGCCATATTGCATGAGCTGCTGCTTTGCTGTGTTAACTGCATTCATAGTACCCGCATAGACTAGTGTTGAGCGCGAATATTCGAATTGCAAATTTTTTTCTCGAATATCGTAACTTCGAGATTTCGCAAATATTTAGAATATAGTTCTATATATCCGCGAAATCGAATATTTGTTTTTTTATTGTTATATTTTTTTCTTTCCCACTTCTCTAAAGTTGTTCTTACCTGTCCTTTGGATTCCTGGCTTCCTGGCTGCTCCAGTCAGTGCCCGTTGCCGCTTCTGCCGACTTCCGTGCTCATGGAGCGTCCCCATCACCATGGGAACGTCTCCATATACTAGAATGTACTGTCGGATTTGAGAATTATGTTGAAATCTCAATTCGATTAATTCAAGTTATAATAATTGAATTGCGATTTCAACTTTTTCTAATTTTTCTTTTGATAGTATAAGGCAACGTTCCTATGACTAATTGACTATGGCTAGGCTAATATGTGTATTTTACGAATATTCTTAATATTGCTCTAACTTCGTCTTTTAGAATATTCGTAATATTCTAAAAGACGAAGTTAGAGCAATATAACGAATATTCTAAAAGACGAAGTTAGAGCAATATTACGAATATTCTAAAAGACGAAGTTAGAGCAATATTAAGAATATTCGTAAAATACACATATAGATTGTAATTTAGCTAATATACTGCTATAGTAATTTTTTTAATAGTGTACATATTTTACAAAACTTAAGTTCAGAAGAGGCAAAAAAAATTAGAGAAAAAAAAGATTATAGCACTATATTAGCTAAATTACAATCTATATGTGTATTTTCCGAAAATTCGTAATATTGCTCTAACTTCGTCTTTTAGAATATTACGAATATTCTAAAAGACGAAGTTAGAGCAATATTAAGAATATTCGTAAAATATACATATTAGCCTAGCCATAGTCAATTAGTCATAGGAACGTTGCCTTATACTATCAAAAGAAAAATTGCAATACGCGATTAATTAAATTGCATATTATTCGCGATAAATGGAATAATTACGAATATTCGATTTCGACGAATATACCACGAATATTCAATCGAATATGGCACCTCCCGCTCATCACTAGCATAGACATAGAAACCTGTAGTCTAGTGTTGTTTGGGACAGTGTTGCGAGCATGCTCTGTGACCTGTGCAGAGGTCATTGTGCAGGGATGGGGAGGTAGTGAACTGTGATCATCACCTATTTTGAATGGTGGATTATGTGTTGTCATTGTAATCCTGCCTGTGATGATAATGAACTTACTGAAGAGAAGACTCTGCAAATTATAAGGCTGAGTGGCCAGTGGTAAACCTGGAACATTTCAGGATTTAAAATGTAGCTAGCAACATAGAAAATTGAACATAAAAATATATGTTTAATATAAAAACTTAAAGGGGTTGTTTTACCTCCGCAAATGGCATTTATCATGTAGAGAAAGTTAATACAAGGCACTTACTAATGTATTGTTATTATCCATATTGCTTCCTTTGCTCCCTAGACTAATTTTTCCACCACCTTATACACTGCTCGTTCCCATGATTACGACCACCCTTCAACCCAGCATCAGTGGTCGTGCTTGCGCACTATTGGTAAAAGTGCCGGCCTATGAGCACTCCCAATCGTCCCAGCCACCAGAGAGGCTAGTGCTTTTTTCTATAGTGTGCAAGCACGACCATCACTGATGGAGTGAAGGGTGGCCATAACCATGGAAACGAGCAGTGTATAATGTGATGGAAAAATTAGTCTAGCTAGCAAAGGAAGCAATATGGGTAATAACAATACATTAGTAAGTGCCTTGTATTAACTTTCTCTACATGATAAATGCCACTTGCTGAAGTGAGACAACCCCTTTAATGTAATCAATAGGTCATTTAATAAGAATACATTTCCTTTATGGATGAGCAAATTAATTCTAATTGATTCTTCCACTACTTGGAAGTGCGCATTCGCTGCCCCTGAAACCTCATCACACCTGCCTGGTCCTATCAATCATTGCATAGGGTGCGGCAGTTGCAGAGAGAGCAGAGCCTCTAAGTGTAATGGCAACACCCCCGTTGCTCCTAGAGGCTCATTTGCATATATTAAAACATCATGAACATGGGACCAACACAGATGCCTTCAGCTGCCAAACGCACATGTAACAGGTCAGCCTGTTTTATAGATACAAAACTGCTGACAGATGCCCTTTAATATGGATTTCTAAAAATACACCTTAACAAGTACACCAGCAGTTTATCAACCCGAGAAGTTGCCCCGTCACAATGCTTCGAGTCAAAATCTATTAAAAGTCATAAGTGTCCACAGAAAAGGAAACCTTTTTTCCTGCCACGTCGACTTTAACTCTTTAACCTCTCTCTTATATGAATCATCAATCTTTCAAAGCCTAGACTAAACCTTCTTTATTACGTCTCAGCCAGACATCGAACAGCGGAAGGGGCTGAAAACATTTTTTTTTAATTTTTATTTTTCTTAAAACAGAATGCACAGGGAGCCATGGTTACGTCGTTATAAATTTCATTGCGGGGGCACGATTCAAGTAGAACATAGCGCACGACATGATGCAGTGTATGTCGTGGTATTAATAAACACTTATAATTGAACCATTTTTCAAGGCTACAATATTGTTCAATTAAATTAAACAATTCTCCGAGTTGCATTTCTCCCTCACAGTTAGAATTATGCGCGTTGCCTATCTGCGTTACGTTTTACGCCGTTATATTATATTACCCCATGATCGCTGCAATAACACATTCATTCCAGAGGAAAAATACACAATGTCAGTAATTTCATGACCAGTCTGTTAACCACCGTCATTGGCGGCTTCAAAAGTATCTCATTTCTAAGCCGGGGCGCCTGAAAAAAAAAATTCTCCGTGTATGAGAAGTAAACGACTTTTATATGTCGCCGTTTGTCACATGCTTTATGATGTTTGGAGGCGTCATTTGATACATTTCAGGAATTTTTACGCTCCGATGTAATGAGAAGAAGAATTACTTATTTTCAAAAATAAATGGAGTCATTTTTGCATAGACCAGAATGCAAAAGCTGATATTTTTTATAGTAATGATGTCAAAGGCAATTTTTTGGTGATGAATGTTTTCTACATGACGATGCCTCGGGTAATAGGACCCTGGATAGAGATGGTTGTGGAGCCTCCTACATATACAGTAAGGGCTCATGCACACAAACGTATTTCCTTACCGTGTCCTGTTCATGTTTTTTTATTTTGCGGACCATATGTGGAATCCGCTAAAAAATATTACGGACAAGGATAGGACTGTTCTATTAGGGGCCAGCTGTTCCGTTCCGCAAAATACAGAATGCACACGGACGTCATCCATATTTTTTGCAGATCCGCTTTCTTCGGACCGCAAAATACATATGGTCGTGTGCATGAATTTATTAACAATTCTGTAGAACTCTGCGTTGTTTAAACTAGCAAGGTGTGGGCATGTCATGGTCATGATTAAGACACTACGTCATAACGCGTAGACCGTATTGTATTCCGGTTGCCATATGGATTTTAAAAGCAAGCAATAAATGTTCTGGATTTTAACCGTGGTTTGAATGCTGGAATTTTGTTTTGGAACTCTGCATTGTGCTATTCCTCTGTTATTCCTCCTGGAAATGTGTGAATATATCGAGTCTGTTTATCATGGGGGGAGTGCCCCCATGAAAATGTTCCAGAGGTAAACAGCCCCTTTAAAGATCCGTAGGCACTCGCTATAAGACCCTATATTCTCCACTGGTAGAAAACCTTTGAATCAAGAATACCACACATAATGTGATGGAGCATGGCCATGTCTGAACTTAGCGGCATGTCTTGTAGAAAATAGTACAAAATGGGCCCATAGATTTCTATGAGTGCCTTAGTATACTAGTCCTCTACAAAGGGGGTCATACTAAATGTCCTGACATGCTAATAGCTGTAATTTTCAGTGCTTCTAGTACCTTTTTTCACCATTTGCTTCCATGTGTCCCCCTGGGTGCTGCAGCTGGTGCTGTGTTGCTCGGAACAGCCTTTATACAGAATTAGTCTCCTTCTCCCTCTGGCAGCAAACAATATAGTCCCTTCTTACTTCCCCATAGAAGGAGTCTTCTCAGCTACACTGCCATATATTGTAGAGGCTTCGTCTCTTCTCTACCAAGCAGGCAGAAAGCAATTTCTATTGGCTGCCCTGCAGTGAACAGAGGATGACTATGCAAAGTCCTGGCTGTGGGGTAGAGTGACTGAGCATGCCTGTCCACCAGCACTCAGCTCAGTAGTGTCACGGATGAAGTTAGCAGATAGCTGGAACATATAAATAAACGAGCAACTGGCTTGATCCCAAACTAAGGAGCTTATAGGTGAGCCCTATAAAACCCTAAGAGCTCTCCCTGACTGCTATGCACATGCAAGGGTCTGTATGGTAGACGATTGCATGCCCACGTACCTAATACTGTGTGACACCTGAAAACCCTATAATAGTGAGGGGACATGACCACCGGCTCCCTGCACTTAATACGGACGGAGTCAGGGTCACCTAGAATCAAGCCAGCAAGGAAACACAATAAAGTAAATGACTTATCTGAACAAACAGCAGAAGCAGCCTCCAGCAGTGAACACCTCATCCAGGAAGTAGTATAAACCGCAAAGTGAGGCAGTATGGGAGGGATTATAAAGGAAGACCATTAGTCGAAATAAGTGACACCTGGCAGAAGGAAAGGAGATGAGAAAGTGAAACCAAAACAAAGAACATCATACAAGAGGTAGAGAAGAACGTCTGCCAGATCTTCTCACAGAACTGGCGGTGACAAGTAGGTGGACGTGCACACTGGATTGTTTCTTTTAACTGCATGTAAATGGCAACACAAAACATTACTAATTTTTTATGATCTATGCCGTGAATTTAATCAGATTTTTCCTAAATAGCATTAAAAAAAGAAAACATACTTACCTCATCCGTTTGAGCTCGAAGAGCCACACCTACCATCTTGATTGAATATCCCATGCGCAGTGATGTATGATCTCACCACGCCGGCCGAAGTGATGGGTCGCGCAAGATTTTGTGCTGGATCTTCAATCATGATGGCGACGGCTGGCTCTTTGCGATCAAATGGATGAGGTAAGTATCATTTTATATTTTTATTTACTTTACACTGTAATATTACTGTTAGGAGCCGCAATCAGCTATGAATGCGGCATCTAAGGGGTACAAGATGGGGTACAATGATGGGGGCCGCTCAATCACCGCTGCCTGCCATTTCACCCACTACACACAAAGAAATGCGCTTCGTGACAAAGTCATTCGTCACAAAATGATTTTTGGGTGAAAATTCGGCGAAGAACCCAAATCAAAATTTTCAATATTTCGCTCATCACAAGCCATGAAAAGGATATTTAATATTTACACCACCCCTTTAAGACGGCCAAGTCTGTGACACCTTTAAGGGGGCTTTCTCTGTGGATCATGCCGTCTGATCTACAGAGGAGCAGGCACTAAATAGATCAAAGGTGGAAAAGATCCATGTAAACAAATTTTATTCGTCCAGACTCCTTCTGTACTTAAGTCCAGTGGGCGGTCCTACTCGTTGATTGACAGCCACAAGTGACTCCACCCACTGACTGTAAAGTCACTGTGAGCAGTGATATAAACGACAAAACTACACGTCCTACTGAAACTTTTCCCACAAACCTATATATCAATCTGCTCAGTTCCTCCTGCTCTACGACCTGCTGCCTGCAGACCGGACTTCTTGTTCAGTGAGAACGACTTAATCCAATAAATATGCAGAAAATTTCCCTTTGATATGTAGAAACTCGTGAAATAGAAGGCGATACATTCCTCCTCCGTCATCCATTATTCCAGTTCATATATAATTACCATAAATTGCATTCAGGATGTATCGGTATTCTGTATATTTCATATTAATACGGTGCTACCTCCGGAGGTGACTATTCAACACAGATTACATTAGTGTCGCCAGAAGTCATTATTAAACAAGAAATCCCATTCACTTGCGAATTTCATTTCAGTAAAAAGACAAGTTATCCATTGGTCCTCACGCAGGTAAATTAAGTAATGTAAGCAATGTATTAAATATGCTCTCATACATTTTCATTATTTTGCAGCTTGGAAAAATAATACACTGATCTTTATTACCGCTATAAATATCAAAGTAGCTAATGCATCTACATGACGCGCCCGGCGCTCAGCCGCCGACACACATCATATAGATGTCTGCAGGAATTTCTGTTGTCAGGGAGTAAATTAACACAAGAAATATGACTGGTTGGGGAGGTCGTCCCCTGGACTCCTCAAGACGGAATAATCGGCTTCTCATATGGTCTTAAAGGGGTTGTCCGAGTGTTTAATACTGAAGAGCTAATACTGATGGGGGCCGACTCCCGACACCCCCAGTGATCAACTGTTTGAAGAGCCCATGGCACTCTATAATGATCGCAGCCTCTTCTTAGGCCAATGACATCTGAGCTGCAATACCAAGCACAGCCACTATACAATGTACGGCGCTGTGTGCTTGGTGAGCTATGAGGAGCGTCGATCAGATACTGATGGCTAGTGATGAGCGAAGAATTGAAAAATTTGATTTGGCTGCTTTGCCGAATTAATAAAAAAATATATAATCTTTGTAATTAATTACTTCATCACGAAGCGCATTTCTTTGTAAGTAGTGGGCGCAATGACAGGGAGCGTCGATTGCGCCGCCCCCCATCATTGTACCCCTTAGATGCCGCGTTCATAACTGATCATGGCATCTGATAGCAATAATACAGTGTAAAATAAAAAAATATTAAAACAAAATCATACTTACCTCATCCATTTAATTGCGAAGAACCGTCCTCCGCCATCTTAATTGAAGACCTATCGAGAAATCTTGCGTGGCCTGTTATGACGTCATCACTTTAGCCGCCATGGTGACATATTACGTCACTGTGCATGGGATTTGAGGCGAGATTTTCAGCAGCCGGCTCTTCTTGCTTATGTGGATGAGGTAAGTATGATATTTTTTATTTATTACTGCCATTCAGGGAAAATCGATTCGCTACCTCAAAGCACTAGGAATTTGGCTTCATGGCGAATCGAATTTTCCGATTCGCTCAACACTACTGATGACCTATCCTGATGAAAAGCCATCAGTTGTAAAAACTCGGAAAACCTCTTGGACAACCCGAAAAATTCATTGTTATTTTGTTACACGAGTCGTTCATGTCATAAATACAGATTTTCAGTTTATTTACCATTTTGAATACATTTCCAAATGTATCAAAGACCCGTGAGAGTATAGGCAGATCAGCAACTAAAAGGTATTCGCGTCTAGGAAAGTGATATTACCAGCCTATCACCAGCCTACGCCATCACTTTCTGATTGGTGGGGGGCACAACTTTGTTAATGAAGGACCAATGTACATCTGTGGTCAGTCCCGACTGTATTGGTTGCTCTCCAGATTTTTCAGAAACCAATTTAACAGAGGTCTAAGATGTAACTAAAGATGTCCATATACAATGAATAACCTACAGCCGAATACATACAGTACTTCAGCCGACACGTATTTCTACTGACTCCACCATAATTACCATATGTACTTTCGGTTGATATGTTTATACTGTATGTATTTTCAGTTCGCTCCTGGCAATTATATCGAACATATCCATAGACCTCCATTTGCTTGGTGGAAAAGAGTGTCCTTTGGCCTTCATAGGGCTTGTATAAGTCGGTGTACCTTTTTTTCTGCCTAGAAAAGATTTTTTTTTTTTACATCGAAGCCTTGGGGGTGATATATACTACTGTAAACCTGTACAGCTGTATATATTGGAACCTCTCGTTAAGTAATCCTCCTAATGCATACTTCTGATGGAAGGGCTGAAATGCAATGTGAACAGAGCCTGAGCACACAGGAGAGGACGGTAAGCTAATGACAGACCCCTCAGAAAGCAGGCTACCTACTATAGGAACAAAGGTTTGGGAATGTTGAAATTCCACATACCTGCTCCTTCTTTCCTCCCCCAAGTCGGTGTTGTCCATCTTTTTGGACTTTTTTAACAAACCCCTCCAGTGTGTTGTAGCCTTTCTGGCACCCTGACTTCCTGGCTTCCTTCAGCAGTCTTTGGCTCCCCGTCCAGTAAACTTCTGGATGGACTGGGTCACATGTGCCAATGACTGGACTCAACAGTGACCTGTCCCGAAGGGACACATGACCCAATAGTGACATGTCCCCAAGTGGCACATGACCCAGCATTGACGTGTCGCCCTGGGACATGTCACCACTGAGGCCAGTCTGTCTGTCTTCTCTTCTGTTCAAGAATTAATTTTAGCTGTGAAAATATTTGGTAATTTTATGTTCCTTTAGATTTAGTGCTGAACATTTTGCTCCCTCAATTTTATTACTTTTACCGTTAGAAAACATTGAGATGTTTAGTCGAATTCCCAAGCCACAAGGTCTTTATCAGACAATGACCTCTCATGTTCTTGAAGCAGTAAACTTTCAACATTACCACACAGTCGTCAAATGCTTTAGGAGATATATATCTTGATGTACCATGTTCTGGTAATTGATAAAACCTTCTACCGGAACTCAAAGCCCCAGGTACATTGTTCTTTTTTTGTTCTTATTTCTCCTGACAAAATAATTACGATACCATCATTATTCAAACACATCTAAGGAGCTTCCATGTCTTTGTTCTAAGAATAAAGTTTTGATAAAGTACGAATTGTGGCTTCACTCTCTTGTATTTGAGCAGGTACGGCTAAAATAAATGTATGGATAGATAGGACAAGGTGACCCTTAATGGTATTTTTCACCTCTAATTATATTTCCTGATATATTCTTGAATATATCCTTCAAGAATGAAGATATTTTAACTTGTGGTAATAGACAAAGCAGAATTTTTGTAGGCTTGGAAAAGAGACTTGGGACTTCTTTGGAAACATCATAAATGACATTTTACCAGACATGCTTGGCACAGAGTCACTGAAATCAATGGTTCTTTAAAAAAAAGTAGATCCCAACTTCTCAAATTACAGAATTTCCAACTTCTAAGCAGTGGCAATAGGTTTTGGCTTCTGCTTGCATGGCGTTTCTTCAGAATGTCTTGTCCTCTGCTTTAGTCTTCAGGGTTTCACCATGGTTAGTTCATCATTTCTGGGATTACATCCATCCATCTTTTCATCAATGTATGATCAGGAGGTCTGACCTTTGAGATTCTGACTGATCATTTGACAAATTGGGCTAGCTACAGTGCCTGACAGTTGCATTTACAGATGTATCACTTAGGAAGTACATTGAATGGAATCAACTGAGCTCTTACCTGTATGTTCTGCTGACTTTTTGGACATCAATGTGAATTCCTGGAAACCTCTTTAGTCTTTTAAAAATAACTGTATTTTCCAAAGAATTAAATCATAGTTTTTTATAGCAGAAATTAAGATAAAGCTCATGTATGGTCAGCTGTGCGCCAAGCAGAATGATACACTATGGAGGCCATAAAAATGGCCAAAATCTATTTTATTGTATAGGGTCAATGACTAGAATATGCTGTTGTTGTTCTTTTTACATTTTACAGAATATATGAAAAATCTTGCAACTGCAGAACAGAAGCTGGAGCTCCAGAGATTGGCTAGTGCTAAGAAAAGCTTCAGTCATATTTTGCACTGGCTTTAAGTGTTATATAAAATGTACATTGCTTCCATAGTTTTGGCTTTTTTTTTTATTACAGGACCCCTTGTCCCAGGACCTAAGGCATGCTACAGAATCAATGTAGCGATTCTTGTATTGGAATTTTTATATCATCCCACGTTATTGTACTAATTACATATATAACCCTGCACTTGTGCATTGTGTCTTTGCAGAAGGTGGAACATGCGAAGTTATAGCGGCACACAGATGCTGCAACAAGAACCGTATTGAGGAGAGATCGCAAACAGTGAAATGTTCCTGCTTGCCTGGAAAAGTGGCCGGAACGACCAGAAACAGACCCTCCTGTGTTGATGGCAAGTACCAACATTCATGAATTCATTGTAGCATCTATAAGCAGGGGCGTAGCTACAGGGGATGCAGAGGTAGCAGTCGCTACCAGGCCCAGGAGCCTGAGGGGGGCCCAAAGACCCTTCTGCCGCATAAGAAGGCATCGGTATTCTAGAAAGTGCATGCTGGTCAAGTTACACCTCTGGCTGTGGGGTAAGGGGTTAGGTTAAGAATTTGGCATGGGGGGTTGTTGCTGTTTCAATTTTTGCCTCAGGCAGCATAAAGGGTATGTGCTTCCCTGCCTCTGACCACAAAGCACTAAGGGAACGGGGGCTCAAGCCGCACTCTTGCACCAGGGTTCATGAGCCTTTAGCTACGGCCCTGTATAAATGCCAGTGTACTGACGTTTCAGATTGAAACGAGCTACCCCTTCTTGTACATTCCCTACATGGGCAAGTGTCATACATGCCTTATTGCAAAACTAGGCTTACCAACATCTCTGAACAAGGGGCACAGACACATAACATAAGTACCCTCCAGTAATAATGGGAGGGAATCTGCCATAATTGCCATCAGCCCTGAATTTGCAGAGGAAATTCAGGTCGATAATGAGCAGGGCTCATGCAACATGGACTGGGTTTCATTGATCCGAATTTACCAACATGAATGTTGGTGTGACTTGGTATGAACTGGAAGTGAAGACATTGGTCTCTAAAGGTATCGAGCTCTTATTATCTATAGAACACAGAAAAATCTAGGGTGGGTGGAACACAGGAGCAGACTGGGAACTTAAAGTGGCCCTGGAAAAAATACTGAAAGTGGCGCCGTTTTGTAGTCGGGTCCAAACTGATGGAAGGCAGGGCCAGCAATACCACACTGTGGCACATTATACCACCCAAACAGAGACAAATACCACAGTCCATAACAATATACTCCCAGCAGCACAAAATACATCCCCAAAAACTTCCACTGGCCGGCTATAAGGAGGACTCAGGCGGCCCCCTGGGCATCGGCCCATCGGGAAATTTCCCTGTAAGGTCTATGGCCAATCCACCCCTGGTGGAACAGGAAGTCTGTAAAGTGCAACTCCAGCCAGGAGCTGCAGAGCAGGAAGTGATGTAAGAGGGGGTGTTGCTTTGGACCCCCACCCAATAACCATCATTTGTTTCTATGGTTTACAGAGCTTCTTGGAAACTAGGATTTGAGGGACTATATTGAAAGAAGCTGTGATCCTGGTCAGTTAAATCTAGCACATGCACATTACACTAATCATTCCTATTTTCCAGGAGATACACCCTATCCTTATTCTATATAGCACATATAGGTCATAAAGGCAACAAACAAAACCTCCAAGAGTTAAAGGGTTCGGCCCATTTCAGATAGGTAGATGGTAGATAGGTATTAGTCCCACAGCTGAGAACTGCTTCTATCTCCAGACCGGGGCCCCCAAAGGGAATGGAGAGCAGTAGCCACCAGCATCTATCTGACATTGATGGCATATCCTCTGAGATAGGCCAACTTCTTTAATGGTGAAAAACTCTTGGCTGCCCTCATCAGGCAACACCCTCATCTTGCATTTACTGTCCCTTTAAAAATGTATTTTGCTCTTTCCATTCTATACATTGACTATGTCATCACCGGCCTATCATGTCCTACTACTTTATATACCATTGTGAATGTCTGCTAGAAAAATATTCTGCATCTCCGGTGAAACGCCAGAAACATTTGACTGCTCGTCAGCTTTATTTCATTAGCCGCTCGCATTATAACGATGAAATCAGTTTGAGAACTGCATCATAAGCAACCAACCGCTATAGGCTAGATACATATACGTCCTATAGCATAGGCTTTATATACCGTAGGTGACTTGTACCATCTTGACACATATATTGGCTTCGCGTTGCCTACAACATTCAGAGAAGTACAATAAATTGTCTGTAATGAGATGGTAAAAATAACCTCAGCTCCTGTTCTGGGTTATGGGAGATTGTCAGGAGCGAGGGGAGGGGGTAAGGTTAAAAAAAAAAAAAGGGATATTTCATGATTTTGAAAGTGCCGCTGGTTAATTTTCACATATAGAGCTTAATGTAAATGAACAGGAAACATGAGGCACATCCCTGTTGGGCCTCCTACATCTCCGCAGGAACTATATTAAGATGATCACGTAATAACCAGTGAATATGTGCGGGATGAACAGATTTTGGCGCCATTAAGCTATTGAGGTCAGTTGTCACACTGTATTTATAACATATGGTAGGTTTAGTTTTTTTCTGCATTTCCACCTAAAATTACAGAAAATCTTCAGTACATATTTTCCATGTTATTCTCCCCTATGGGATGGGGCTCTTGGGGTACATGCTGCCATGCCAAGTTGTAACTTGAAGCTCTTGGGCCCTAATGCAAAATCTAAATCCGGGCCCACCGCCAGAGGTGTACACTGAGCGCCATTGCAAAACGTAGTATGGCCCACCCAGTTCCCTGATATGTGTGTGTCAATCACTCCCAGGCAATGCGGGATGCAAAGCACAACAGCCCAGATTTCTAATGAATTTCTAGAGAATTTTTTTTAATATACCCCCAAAAAATTTTTGCTAAATCATCCTCCACTTCACCCACTTTGGCCGACTTCTAGGTGCTTCAGAAATATGGGGCTCGTTCTGAACACCATATTTCTCACTGAATGTACAGCAGACAACTGGCATAAATACACTGCTAAATGTCCTGCTGTCCGTCACACAGTATGTTACTGCTAGGGGGAGCTCAGTGCTTACGACTGTATATAGTTACCATTGACTTGCATGGAAGCTGTAAATAATCTCTTTGCAGTGAGCTCCCCCTAGTGGAAAATGCAGTAAATCTAGGTCAGGAACGAGAAAGGTGGTTTGTGCTGGGCCCCTCCTCTCCTCGGCCCCATAGTAGTTGCGTGGTCTGCCTCTATGGTAGGTACACCACTGCCACCTCCTACCATGTGCCATTTTGCGGATGCTCTCATATGTTGGATTTCAATGGGGTTGCGCCATCTTTACAAATTATCCAACATCTATAGGATTGTGGGAGATCTCCACTGATCCCAGGAACTCCGATCCTGTTTCCCCCTTCTGGTAGGCCGAGTGTGCGCCCTACTGCTCCATTCATTCTCTATGTGACTACCAAAGATAGCCGAATATACTGTAGTGCTCAGGTATCTCCAGCAGGGCCCCGGTGACTCGACCTCCACTGATTACATAATTACCCACTATCATTTATTAAAACCAGCGTTTTAGACCCCAGTCTTAATAACCCCTGCGCTGGCGGTGGATTTGCCTAAGTTATGTAGATGCGCCGGCTTCTACATAACTTTGGCGTATCCACCGCTGGACTAAATCTACGCCAGCTTTCTTGCTGGTAAAGATTCAGAACATTTTGCACGCCTAAGGGCCCATTCAGATGGCCGTAGTGCTTTGTGGATCCACAAATTGCGGATCCGCAAAACGCGTATACCGGCTGTATTCTTCCGCAATTAGCGGACTGCACATGGCCGCGACCATAATAGAAAATGTCTATTCTTGTCTGCGATTGCGGATAAGAATAGGACAAGCTCTATCTTTTCCACTGAGCCGTGGAACTGAACCACGGATGCGAACAGCACACATCTTTTGCGGTCCCATTAAAATGAATGAGTCCGCACCCGTTCAGCTAAATTACGTCCGTCTGAATCAGCCCTAAAACAGGTGTAGAAAATGATAAATTAAAATGGGTTTATCGGTCCGCCCCCTTCCCCGCCCGCACCATGTCCGCTTTTTTAGACCTTTGCACCGCAATCTGCGACAGATATGTCAGAAAACTGGTGTAATAGTAAATTACCCCCAAATGTTTCCATAGCACGCGAACAGGGTAGTGGTAACCCCATTCACATGCATGCATGAGGCCGCAAATCAGTATTCGGGGCCCTGAGACAAATTTTGCTTTGGGGCCCAGAAACTTCAAATTGAACCTTTTGTTGAAGAACCTACGGTAATACTTTTCACAGCTGTAAGCTTGTTACAGTGGCATCCAGTCTGGACAATCCGCTGTAAGCGAAAATCAAATCCAAACTGATACATTTTTACCTGCACGGATACAATGTAGCAAATTATCTGGTCAGGAGTTTGTGCTGCTCATGTATATAAGATGGTCTGGACCAGATGTAGCAAGCTCTCAGCTTTTAGAAGTAAGCAAGAAGTAAGCAAGAAGTAAGCAAGCAGAGATATTTGGGGCTTCTATTTGTTTTTGTAAAGTTTTGTCAGATAAAGAGTTTATTTCCTTGAACAGGATCTTAATTCTTTTGCCATGTGACAGTTTTGTTGCTGTAATAATCTTTACCAAATGCTCACGATGGAGCGGGCGAATAATTAACACCTTTTATGAACACATGTTATGTGGGTAACTGCAAAGTGACAGTAAATCAAAATTTAAGATCAGAAAGTGAGCGATAAGGCTGTTCCTGTACTTAAAAATCTAGCACATCTTGATTGAAGATCTTGCACAAAATCCCGTGCATGGTGACATATGACGCCACCACGCCGGCTGTCATGATGACGTAATCAGGGGCCGTGAGATTTCGCTCTAGATTTCGCGCTAGATCTTCAATCAGGGTGGTGGTGGCCGGCTCTTCGCAACCAAATGGAGGAGGTATGATTTTTTTTATATTTGAAATTTTTTTGACACTGTATAATTACTGTTGGATGCCGCGATCAGCTATGAATGCGGCATCTGAGGGGTATAATGACGGGAGGGCGACGCAGTTGCCGCTCCCTGTCATTGCAGCTACTACTTACAAAGAAATTCGCTTTGTAATGAAATCATTTGCCACAAAGCAAATTTTTTTGTAAAATTCGGCGAAGCCGGTAGATCGAATTTTTCAACAATTCTCTCATCTCTAGTACCTAACATAGAAGCAGACTTTGCCGCTGGTGTGTGCCCTGTGTTGAAAGGAGCCTGGACTGCTTCCCTTGCTGTCACACATTTAGTGTTGACTTGCTGCCACCACTAGAGGGAGCTCACTGCTTACAGATTGAGCCTTTGAGTTAAGAACTGGCTGTATAACTCCATATGCACAGAGCTCCCTCTAGTGGTGGCCGCACGCAGCCAGATTTTTTTAAATTTAGCTTTACAACCGGGTAACGAGCAGCAGAAGACTTAGGGATCTATGTGTGATAAACTGAGCTTTTACCAGTATAAACCAATCTCATTTATGAACAAATTGATGCAAGGTACCGCGCACTACCTCCCCCAATAATTATCCTGTTAACCCGCCAGAGATATACCACTGACACTTTTCAATATTACAATCAAGGTTACCTTGCTATAAAATTCCCCTCCGTGGTACTTTCAACTCCTATTGCAGGCTTGAAGAGAGGCTATAAGGTGGGTCCAGTATCTCTTTTCCACCAGAGCGCGCCCCGGCCGGTGACGCAGCTCCGTGCTGGTAAGATTGAAAGCTCGCGCTCACGTGGAGCGACCTAGTGACGTGACATCACTATCAGAGCTACGGATCACTACAAGTGCCAAAATCCAACGCGTTTCGGACAGTGCCTTGTCCTTCCTCAGGGAATCACTCAGGTGGTTCCTTTAAGCGGCCCTTAAGGGTCCAGGCTCACATTAACCCTTTGACATCCGCTGTATTCAACAGTACATTTGTGCAGCAGGTGCAGCGTCACAGCGAATGAACTTTACATCTATTACGTTCCAGTCCAGAGAGACCTCTGAGAATGTCCTGCTCGGTTTGCAGCGTCATTACAGGAGGACATGGCCATAGATTTTGCAGGCAGTGTGAAATGATGCACATTGTTCATAGAGACAGCACATTAATAACTGGGGAAGCTGAAATCTCTTTTTATCTGAGTGGAGGAACTGCTGGAGGGATAAGAACCTGACTCCTTGGTTTTAATAGAACATTCTTTTTCGAAGCTAAGAAATGAAAATTGATTGCATACGGTGTCTTCGTAGCATTTTTTGTATTATACGTCGATATTGACTTTGTAGTGACAAACTGTTCAGCTGAATGTATCCTGAGCGTAACACTGATGATCGTAAGACTAGGTAGGTAGGTACAGAAATACTGTATGTATACTGTGCTGATTAATATAGCTTTGGGGCAACATTTTTTTTTCTGACACAGAGCACAAAATCTCCTGCATAGGCCATCGAGTTAAATGATAAACATCTGCTGGTTTACGGCCACCACTAGGGGGAGCTTACAGCATACTGTTCTATTATCGAGCTCCTAAGCTCCCCCTAGTGGTGTCGGCCGGGACAGCGTAATACACTAGCTAAAAATCCAAGGCTAATTACAAGAAAAATCAGCCTACTTTTTAGCATGTAAAAAGTTGCAAAAACACACAAAATTAACTCTGAATTGCACATGAGCATACATTTCAGCCCTATCTATTAACTAATGGGAAAAAAATCACTTCTTGCATTAACATGCAAAGTGAAAATATGTGCCATTATGAACAACATTGCTTATTTCCCGTTGAAAACAAACTGTCTTAAAGTGGATTTTGGTGTGTAATATGAGCGTTTTACACCCCGAAATCCACGTCACATTGAATGGAATAGACCCTTAAAGATAATCTTTTACCAGTTTTATGATGCCCTATCTGAAGGAATAAACCAGTAACAGACCCCGACTAAAACAGTGAGTCACATATGTTTTTTTACCCAGTTATTTTCTTAAAAGGAACCCATCAGCTGAAAATTCATTGATAAACAAGGTGCAGTGTCTCGTAGGGCTATCTTAGCTAAAAGTAATGATACCTTTCACTTAACGATCCGATATCCTGTAGAAAAAATGTAAGTGCACCGCGGGAGGGCCCAATCCACTCTGTGCACCCTTGCTCCTGCTGCGTCCTCTTCCAGCCCCTCCCTCTCCTTCTTGATTGACAGGACCAGGCGAGATGACTATGCAGGAACCTGGCCCTGTCAATCCAGAAGGAGAGGGAGCGGCGAGCAGGGGAGTCAGAAGCAACAACGGTGCACAGAGTGGCGTGGGCCCGCCCTTGGTGCACTTCACTGCTCATTTGCATATGAATTAAAAGTACCATTTCACCAGAATGAAGCAACTGATCACTTAGTTAAAGATATCATTAGTGGCTTAGTGTGGGGGGGGGGGGGGGAGAAGCTGTTGTTGCCCTGGGGTACCAAACTGCCAGGGGGCGCTAGGGCACTCTGTCGCAGGCAGTGTACTGTGCACATCCTGCCATCACTATTCAATGAATGCTGCTTCCTACAGTTTGCTCAGCAATCACATATCACAGGTTAAGGGAGGTGGAGTGCAATACCCTGGCAACCCATGCTACGCCACTGTAACCAGCTGAGCTAGCCCTGCAAGGTCTTTGCCAGTGACAGGTGACTTTGCCAGTGACAGGTTCCCTTTAAGAAAACAATAAGGTCTAAAATGTAAGTGACCCAGTATTTCGGTCAGTGTCAATTTATGCCGCTGTCAAATAGAACAGTATAAAACTAGTGACAGATTCAGTGCCCACACCGGGAAATGGGAGCTGTAGATCAAAGCACTGATAGCTGACCACTATATAGAAATATAAATTAAAAAAATCTGAGCAGAAGAGTTACCCTACAAGCAACATGGTCTTCAAGGGTGGAGATTTACTGTTAACATTGCTGGGGAGGAGGGGGGGGGGGGCTACCGTGGTTGTCACCGTACCTCT
Source organism: Bufo gargarizans (assembly GCF_014858855.1). Classification (NCBI taxonomy): domain Eukaryota; kingdom Metazoa; phylum Chordata; class Amphibia; order Anura; family Bufonidae; genus Bufo; species Bufo gargarizans. The sequence continues at coordinate 196,647,126 of NC_058086.1, forward strand.
GTCACCTAAATGCAAGAACATAAAAAAAAATCTATTAAGGCAAACTGGCTTATTACGAATTATAATGGTCACCATTTTTGTTGTAAATTTAGGAAATTACTGAATGAACACGAGAGACTATATCAAGGACTTATTATTATTTTTTTAATTTTTTAAAGAAGCACTCCCACAAAAATATTTATTCTCTGACTTGTTAAAAGTGTACATGATGTAAACTATAGTGAAGGTTATCCTCTTACCAGTGACTGTATTTGTGAGTTATAACCTCCCATCTGATCCTCAGCTGTGTCATGTGACCTGCATTCTACTAAAAATACAGCACCTTGTGTGGACAGAAAATCAGTTTCTCTATACATTCCTATGGGAGCCTCAATGTCAGTTGTAGTGCCCTGGAGCAGGGAGTACTTTAACATTTAGACATTTGCCTATTTCCCCTCTGCAAAGTTAAAACTTCTTACTTTATTTCACCTAAAAGGGTTAACTTGCACAGTTTTATACTGTGTAACTGTATCTTAAATATATGTTGTCATATATATCCTGTTCCTTATCACTGTATTTACATGGCTCTGTGGAAAGGGTTAATAAAGACTAAGAGACTGTTAGGGCTTTGATTGAGAAGCTGGTAATTTTCCACAGCTGACATAGGGTTTAAAGAAGTCCATGTTTTGGAGGAAAAAAAACAGACTTGTTTACCACCAAAAAGCAGACAGCCTGACCTTTTATATGTCTGGTTTTAGCCATGTTGTTATGTCTGGAAACTTGTTTTTGTCAGGAAAACCTGCTGTGTCATTGCTATTGAGTATCATTGAAGCTTTAATGTAAGCCTATAACAGACGGGAGCTGAAACAATGTTTCTGTTTGTGCTGAGTTTCTCCACTTCATCCCTCCCACTAGATTCTAGAAGGTTCTAGGTCTAGCTAGAAACTGTATATAAGGAGAGCAGTCAGAGCCCCTAGTGTGCTGCAGTTAGGGAACAGTGCTGGGAAGAGGAGACTCTGCCAGACTACTGAGTGACCAAAGAAGACGCTGAGACAGGGATACTCTGCCACAGACCCTGGATCTCCAGCCTTGGACCAGGGTACTAGCCTTCTGAAGAGAAGAGGGACAGCTAGCTCAGGCTTTTCCTTACCATCAAACGATTCTTCTGCCAGGGATGAGACTGGAGAAGCCTGGCCTGTATTGTTTTGTACCTGAATTGCTCCAGTAAAGAAGCACCCTGTTTTACTGCCGACCCTGACTCTCTGGACTTATTTCCCTTTCGGGTGCACCATGCCTTACCATCCCTTCCGGAGAGAACCAACGCGTGGTGACACCTTGGCAGTGTCCAGGGGACCCAGCGTAGCGTTGGGGCTACCCCAAACCCGGCCACTGCACAGTCTCATAGGAAAGAATAGAGAAGTAACTGACTTCCTGTTCTGTGTCAGTTGGAGATCAGAGACTTGGTCACATGACACAGCTGAGGCTCAGAAGGGAGGTTATAACTCACAAATACAGTCACTGGTAAGAAAATTACCTTCACTACAGATAACATCATGTACCTTTCTAATGGGCCAGAGAATAAAGATTTGTGGGAGTGCTACTTTAAGGGGGAATTCCCCTTATAACAATTGCCCAGTCACATTATAATTAGTACAAAATTCTGTGTTGATTAAAGGGATTGCTCCATTTCAAGCATGGGGCCCCTAAAATGAATGGCTTGCAAGACACGCATGTGCAGACCGCACTCCTGCATTTACCGATATGGGATTTTACGAAAATAGCCGAGCACTGGCTATTTTTAATAGCCCCATCACAGTGAATGGGGGGTGGCAGCACATGCGCAGCTTGCTCTCCATTCACTTCTATGGGACTTCAAAAGATAGGTGAGTGCGCTCACCTGATTATTATCAAAGTCTCATAGCTGTGAATGGAGAGGACTCCGTAAATGTGGGGTGTCCTTTACATTCACTGCAGGGTCCCAATCTTGAGTTAGGAGAGGATCTCAGAGGTGGGACCAACACCTACCAGACGTTTATTGCATATCCTATTGATATACCATAAAAGTCCCAGATGGGGCAAACTCTTTAGTTTCCTATCATATACTGAAAGTAAACTTAGTTTCATTTGTTTGTTACACAGGTCCAGATCTTCTTCTTCCCTTGATAAAAATTCTGTCTACCTGCAGTTGCCACTAGGTGGAGCTTATGAGTTTACTGCAGTCAGCTCCCAGTATTTAGTAAGCTCTTAAGCTCCCTCTAGTGGGGGCTAGCAGAGGCTGACCAGCACATCATTTTCTTTTTATCTAAAAATTTGATGTTCTAAATTGAACTTTACTTAAAGAATTTTCAATCGTACATTAAGTCCATTTGCACTCTATCATCACTACACTACCTGCAGATGATTTCTACGGTTAAACTTGTTATTTAATAGCTTTTGACCCTTAAATTTCATAGTTCTTGCATTACAATATGCCATGAGATATGAACTTTACCAAGTAATGGGATAGAGTACAGAGATGTATGTCATAATTAGCCTTTTGCTCCAGACTCGTCTCGCAACGAGGCTGTTTGTATGATTTATGTGCATAATATCCAGCGCCGTGCTATTTTATTTTTATTCCATTCAACTCACTTCCATTTGCAAATGGCGTTTTGTCCTGTTTCAAGGGTCATTAAGCCATCAGGGTGTTTGACATTTAATTGCTAGCTCCGGTCTTCACCCTGTAGACGAGCGGTTGATCAACGATGAGAGGTTTTGTTGGCTTCTTTGTATCACGAAGTAATAACTGTTGTGGAGAGAATTATACATTTTAATATAATAATATGAGCCGCTCTGTGTTATGTGCATAGAAATCAGGTGAAATACGGGAACATGACGAAGTGATAAAATTCTACATGGGGGTGAGCAGCAAGTCTAGCTCCCTGGAAGGACTTCTTTATGAGCTACTCGAAAAAAACGTCTCGGAGGTTTTTCATCCGAATGAAACACTATTGAAGTCTATTCAAGGGGTTTAAAGATGGTAAATTGTCTTTAAAATTATTCAAACAAAACAAAAAAGTTATACTAGCCTTACCGATTTCCCACTGGTCACTTTCTGTTGCTTTCCTGGTCTTTCTTGACACACAGGAAACGGCCATTCAGCCAATCACTGGTGGAGACGTCTCATCTGTGGCCAGTAATTGGCTGAGAAGTCATTTCCTGTGTGTCAAGTGGAACAAGGAAATAGACACCAATGCGGACTTGGATCTTCACAAAGGGAATGGCAGGGGATTGTGTCTTTATTTTCTTTTTTGGGGGGGGGGGCTTTTATTATATCATTTTAACCCTTTTGAAATTTTTTTAAATTAAAACAACACTTAGGGGTCATTTATGAAAAAATATATGCGAATTGCATATATTTCTCGAGTTCTGAGAAAGGGGGCATGGCTCGGGCGGGAAGAGGGTGAGCTGGCAGGTTTGTCTCATTCATCATCTTCTATGCCTGTTTTTGGTGTAGAAAATGACTTAAATCTAAGCAGCAACAAAGCCTAAGGGCGGGTTTGCATCGGCGTTAATAAATTGCGTTATAGGTTCCTTTATAACAGTTATAATGAAATAAAATGGAATTTTAGGACGGAATGCAAAACGGAAGCCTTTAAGAGGCTTTCTATTCTGCTCCTCATGTCGGACAGGACAGTTTTTTCCGTCATGTATAACGGAACCATGATGTGTCCCCATTGACATGTATTACAACGGAGCAAAACGGAATGCGTCTTAAAGGCTTCCAATTTGCATTCCATCCTAAAATTCCTTTTTTTTAACTCTGTTATAACGGGACCTATAACGGAATTCAATAACGCCAAAGCAAACCCGCCCTTAGGATAGGTGATCAGTGAATGTGAATGTGTGATCAGGGGGGATGGTAGCTTAGGAATGATGCACCCCTTGGCACCAATGAAACAGCGCTGCAGTGTAGAGTTGAGCGAACACCTGGATGTTCGGGTTCGAGAAGTTCGGCCGAACATCCCGGAAATGTTCGGGTTCGGGATCCGAACCCGATCCGAACTTCGTCCCGAACCCGAACCCCATTGAAGTCAATGGGGACCCGAACTTTTCGGCACTAAAAAGGCTGTAAAACAGCCCAGGAAAGAGCTAGAGGGCTGCAAAAGGCAGCAACATGTAGGTAAATCCCCTGCAAACAAATGTGGATAGGGAAATGAATTAAAATAAAAATTAAATAAATAAAAATTAACCAAAATCAATTGGAGAGAGGTTCCATAGCAGAGAATCTGGCTTCCCGTCACCCACCACTGGAACAGTCCATTCTCAGATATTTAGGCCCCGGCACCCAGGCAGAGGAGAGAGGTCCCGTAACAGAGAATCTGTCTTCATGTCAGCAGAGAATTAGTCTGCATGTCATAGCAGAGAATGAGGCTTCACGTCAGCCACCACTGCAACAGTCCATTGGCATATATTTAGGCCCAGCACCCAGGCAGAGGAGGGAGGTCCCGTAACAGAGAATCTGTCTTCATGTCAGCAGAGAATTAGTCTGCATGTCATAGCAGAGAATGAGGCTTCACGTCAGCCACCACTGCAACAGTCCATTGGCATATATTTAGGCCCAGCACACACACAGGCAGAGGAGAGAGGTCCCGTAACAGAGAATCTGGCTTCATGTCAGCAGAGAATCAGTCTGCATGTCATAGCAGAGAATGAGGCTTCACGTCAGCCACCACTGCAACAGTCCATTGGCATATATTTAGGCCCAGCACACACACAGGCAGAGGAGAGAGGTCCCGTAACAGACAATCTGGCTTCATGTCAGCAGAGAATTAGTCTGCATGTCATAGCAGAGAATGAGGCTTCACGTCAGCCACCACTGCAACAGTCCATTGGCATATATTTAGGCCCAGCACACACACAGGCAGAGGAGAGAGGTCCCGTAACAGACAATCTGGCTTCATGTCAGCAGAGAATTAGTCTGCATGTCATAGCAGAGAATGAGGCTTCACGTCAGCCACCACTGCAACAGTCCATTGGCATATATTTAGGCCCAGCACACACACAGGCAGAGGAGAGAGGTCCCGTAACAGACAATCTGGCTTCATGTCAGCAGAGAATTAGTCTGCATGTCATAGCAGAGAATGAGGCTTCACGTCAGCCACCACTGCAACAGTCCATTGGCATATATTTAGGCCCAGCACACACACAGGCAGAGGAGAGAGGTCCCGTAACAGAGAATCTGTCTTCATGTCAGCAGAGAATTAGTCTGCATGTCATAGCAGAGAATCAGGCTTCACGTCACCCACCACTGCAACAGTCCATTGGCATATATTTAGGCCCAGCACCCAGGCAGAGGAGGGAGGTCCCGTAACAGAGAATCTGTCTTCATGTCAGCAGAGAATTAGTCTGCATGTCATAGCAGAGAATGAGGCTTCACGTCAGCCACCACTGCAACAGTCCATTGGCATATATTTAGGCCCAGCACACACACAGGCAGAGGAGAGAGGTCCCGTAACAGAGAATCTGGCTTCATGTCAGCAGAGAATCAGTCTGCATGTCATAGCAGAGAATGAGGCTTCACGTCAGCCACCACTGCAACAGTCCATTGGCATATATTTAGGCCCAGCACACACACAGGCAGAGGAGAGAGGTCCCGTAACAGAGAATCTGGCTTCATGTCAGCAGAGAATCAGTCTGCATGTCATAGCAGAGAATGAGGCTTCACGTCAGCCACCACTGCAACAGTCCATTGTCATAAATTTAGGCCCAGCACTAGTGTTGAGCGGCATGTCCCATATTCGAATTCGCGAAATTTTGTGAATATTCGAAAGAATATTCGTAAAATATTCGCGATTATTCAAATTCGTTATTATTTCGCATATGCGATAATTCGAATTTTCGCATCGCATAATACATATGCTATGCAAAATTCACATGTGCGCTAATGAAATCGCCTTACGAAGATTCGCAACTCAATTCAATCACTAATGTATGAATGCAATGCCCTTTGCCTCTGTTCTGGGACAAGTGTAGATATTCGCATGTGCGCTAATAAAATCGCCTTACGAAGATTCGCACCTCAATCACTTTCTAGGGAATGTGAGACTTTTGGGAATCAATCGAGATACAGTGGGGGGTGATGACAGTAGTTGACAGAGTACAGATCAATGTAATCTGTAAGGTGGAAAGTAAAATAAAAAATACGAATATTCGTAAATCGAATTTTACGAAGTTCTACGTATTCGCGAATATGGTGCTATACTATATGAATGCACAGGCCTTTGCCTCTCTGTTCTGGGGACAAGTGTAGATATTTGCATTTGCGTTAATAAAATCGCCTTACGAAGATTCGCAGCTCAATTCAATCACTAATGTATGAATGCAAAGCCCTTTGCCTCTGTTCTGGGACAAGTGTAGATATTCGCATGTGCGCTAATAAAATCGCCTTACGAAGATTCGCAACTCAATTCACTAATGTATGAATGCAAAGCCCTTTGCCTCTGTTCTGGGACGTGCCGATATTCGCATGTGCGCTAATAAAATCGCCTTACGAAGATTCGCAACTCAATTCACTAATGTATGAATGCAAAGCCCTTTGCCTCTGTTCTGGGACGTGCCGATATTCGCATGTGCGCTAATAACATCGCCTTACGAAGATTCGCGCCTCAATCACTTTCTAGGCAATGTGAGTAAGATCTGAGCTGTTGGACCTTTGGGAAACAATCAATTATATGTGTACTGTAATTTTGTGGGGGGGGGAAAAAAACAAAAAACGAATATTCGTTTTTACGAATATATAGCACTATATTCGAAATATTCGCGAAATCGCGAAGTTGCGATATTCGCGAAAAAAATTTGCTTTTCGAATATTCGCGCTCAACACTACCCAGCACCCAGGCAGAGGAGAGAGGTCCCGTAACAGACAATCTGGCTTCATGTCAGCAGAGAATCAGTCTGCATGTCATAGCAGAGAATGAGGCTTCACGTCAGCCACCACTGCAACAGTCCATTGGCATATATTTAGGCCCAGCACCCAGGCAGAGGAGAGAGGTCCCGTAACAGACAATCTGGCTTCATGTCAGCAGAGAATCAGTCTTCATATCATAGCAGAGAATCAGGCTTCACGTCACCCACCACTGTAAGAGTCCATTTTCATAAATTTAGGCCCAGCACACAGGCAGAGGAGAGAGGTCCCGTAACAGAGGATCTGGCTTCATGTCAGCAGAGAATCAGTCTGCATGTCATAGCAGAGAATCAGGCTTCACGTCACCCAACATTGGAACAGTCCATTGGCATATATTTAGGCCCCGGCACCCAGACAGAGGAGAGGTTCATTCAACTTTGGGTAGCCTCGCAATATAATGGTAAAATGAAAATAAAAATAGGATTGAATGAGGAAGTGCCCTGGAGTCCAATAATATATGGTTAAGGGGAGGTAGTTAATGTCTAATCTGGACAAGGGACGGACAGATCCTGTGGGATCCATGCCTGGTTCATTTTTATGAACGTCAGCTTGTCCACATTGGCTGTAGACAGGCGGCTGCGTTTGAGGCCTAGTATTTAGGCGCTGGGTGACCGGTATGGATTTAGTGACAGAATTAGACTTGGAAATGCACAGAAGCGTGTGTGTGAAGTTATTCTGAATGACCCTATATGCACCTTCAATATTATATACCCTTTTAGGGATAGATTTCAAATAGCTCTGATATAGCAGAAACCACTAAATTATGAAATTGCTAAATTGGGAATTGTACTTCAACCCAGAACAAAAAATGTGCTTTGACGGACACTAAATATCTTGCCCAGCAACAACAGTACAGCGGTGGGTAACGAGAGATTTAGAGGGATTTAAATTTGAGGCCTAGTATTTAGGCGCTGGGTCACCGGTATGGATTTAGTGACAGAATTAGACTTGGAAATGCACAGAAGCGTGTGTGTGAAGTTATTCTGAATGACCCTATGTGCACCTTCAATATTATATACCCTTTTAGGGATAGATTTCAAATAGCTCTGATATAGCAGAAACCACTAAATTATGAAATTGCTAAATTGGGAATTGTACTTCAACCCAGAACAAAAAATGTGCTTTGACGGACACTAAATATCTTGCCCAGCAACAACAGTACAGCGGTGGGTAACGAGAGATTTAGAGGGATTTAAATTTGAGGCCTAGTATTTAGGCGCTGGGTCACCGGTATGGATTTAGTGACAGAATTAGACTTGGAAATGCACAGAAGCGTGTGTGTGAAGTTATTCTGAATGACCCTATGTGCACCTTCAATATTATATACCCTTTTAGGGATAGATTTCAAATAGCTCTGATATAGCAGAAACCACTAAATTATGAAATTGCTAAATTGGGAATTGTACTTCAACCCAGAACAAAAAATGTGCTTTGACGGACACTAAATATCTTGCCCAGCAACAACAGTACAGCGGTGGGTAACGAGAGATTTAGAGGGATTTAAATTTGAGGCCTAGTATTTAGGCGCTGGGTCACCGGTATGGATTTAGTGACAGAATTAGACTTGGAAATGCACAGAAGCGTGTGTGTGAAGTTATTCTGAATGACCCTATGTGCACCTTCAATATTATATACCCTTTTAGGGATAGATTTCAAATAGCTGTGATATAGCAGAAACCACTAAATTATGAAATTGCTAAATTGGGAATTGTACTTCAACCCAGAACAAAAAATGTGCTTTGACGGACACTAAATATCTTGCCCAGCAACAACAGTACAGCGGTAACGAGAGATTTAGAGGGATTTAAATTTGAGGCCTAGTATTTAGGCGCTGGGTGACAGGTATGGGTTTAGTGACAGAATTAGACTTGGAAATACACAGTAGCGGGTGTGTGTGAAGTTATTCTGAATGACCCAATGTGCACCTTCAATATTATATACCCTTTTTGGGATAGATTTCAAATAGCTCTGATATAGCAGGAACCACTAAATTATGAAATTGCTAAATTGGGAATTGTATTTCAACCCAGAACAAGAAATGTGCTTGAACGGACACTAAATAACTCGCCCAGCTACAGCACTAGGGACAGATTTAGCTGGATATAAATTTGAGGCCTAGTATTTAGGCGCTGGGTGACCGGTATGGATTTAGTGACAGAATTAGACTGGGATATGGCCAAAAAATAAACAGACTATTGCTGGTTAAATGCACTTGGTGTGACAGCTTCACCCTGATGTAGGCTTTAGCCAAAAAACAACCACACCATTGAGGGTTAAATGCACTTGGTGACAGGCGCAGCTTGCCCCTGATTTTGTATATGGCCAAAAAATGAACAGACTATTGCTGGTTAAATGCACTTGGTGTGACAGCTTCACCCTGATGTAGGCTTTAGCCAAAAAACAACCACACCATTGAGGGTTAAATGCACTTGGTCGCAGCTTGTGCTGGCGCACCACAAGACACAAAATGGCCGCCGATCACCCCAGAAAAATGAGACTGACAAACGGTCTGTGCAGCCTAAAAACAGTGAGCAATTGAGGATCAGCAGCTCAATGATCCACAGCTGCAGATCGATCAGTTAATCAAGTCCTTTGGAGGAGTTAATCTGCCTAATCTCGCCCTACTGTCGCAGCCGCAACCTCTCCCTACGCTAATCAGAGCAGAGTGACGGGCGGCGCTATGTGACTCCAGCTTAAATAGAGGCTGGGTCACATGGTGCTCTGGCCAATCACAGCCATGCCAATAGTAGGCATGGCTGTGATGGCCTCTTGGGGCAAGTAGTATGACGCTTGTTGATTGGCTGCTTTGCAGCCTTTCAAAAAGCGCCAAGAAAGCGTCACAAAAGCGCCAAGAAAGCGACGAACACCGAACCCGAACCCGGACTTTTACGAAAATGTCCGGGTTCGGGTCTGTGTCACGGACACCCCAAAATTCGGTACGAACCCGAACTATACAGTTCGAGTTCGCTCATCCCTACTGCAGTGCCTTTATTCTGCTGATAGTAAGGGTATTGAGGGGGCCCCGACACTAACATATTAAAGGTCTGTCCTGTTCCCAATGTATTATGGAAGCTCAACTAGGGGCATTTTTGACAACAAGATTGTTGACCTTTTCCAGTGATGATCAGCAGAATTGTGAATGCAGCTCTGGAGTACTGTATACTACAGGCTCGTCGTCAGTACAAGATAAATTATGCAATATATTCGCAAAGTGACTCCACTTGTTATGTAAACTGATATTCAAAGGCTGGACATTCCAGTTACATTATTTCTCCATCCCAAAATATGGCCGCCGCCTCTATGCGTAAACAACAGCTGCTTGCTTGTTAAGGGAACGCGCCCCCTCCAAATGATTTACTACCAGGAAATAAATAGCTTCCTGCTCCTCATTACTTGCATCACTAATTACATAATACAGATTCGAAGCAGCTTACTCCAGCACCATCCTTCTCGAAGCAGGGTCCCTCAAATATTTAACTTTGTCCTAATTCGAAAAAAAAACCTCAAGATATATACCGTTCTCCATCGATTTCACAGCCTGCTCATTCTTCGCCTGTCTTTGATTATCAGTCTTTTTGAGACAGAGACACTGCAGAGTACAAAGTGTGGTAATAGATTGTTATCCAGCGAGCCGTATTGATCAGGTCAGGTAGTAAATTAACAGCAGTGGAATGCCATTAAATTTTAAACTTAATTGCCTTCTTCTCCTAATTTCTATTGAATACAATCGATAGGTGTCACAGGAAAGTTAAAGAAGTTATCTAGCTTTCTGTTTTCTTACCATGAAATGGAAAATACTCCTTTGTCTTCTTGAGATTCAATCATGGTGCATGGACCTGCTTTTCAAACAGATGGAAGAGAACCCTCCGTGACATCACGATGGCGAGTAATATAAGGAAGACATAGAAAGAAAGATAGATAAATAGATAGATAAGATATAGGTAGATACATAGATAGATATGGGATTGATAAACATGAGGTTGATAGATAAATGCTAGATGATACATAGATACTAGATAGATAAATATTACATAGATGATAGATAGATAATTATATATGAAATTGATAGATATGAGGTTAATAGATAGATAGATAGATAGATAGATAGATACATAGACAGGCAGATACATACATATATCTGAGATTAATAGATGATACATAGATAATGGATAGATACATATTAGATAGATAATAGACATAATCAGGGTCTCTGTCACTACCTCAGAAAGGGCAGCATACACAAGGTCAAATACCCTTTAAAGGGTCCTGTGTCCAGAATCAGGTTTTCCTGGCCAGAATGGAAAGCGCCTACAAAGAGCCCCTCTGACTGTGGGGGACCTGTCCTGTCCTGTATTATGCAGACAACTCACTGACTTGAGTGGGAAGTGTAATTCCCAATTTCTCCTGTAGGGGCACTATAGGGAAATTGAGCACATACTGCCAGCTTTCCCAAGCGGATCACAGGGGGTTCTCTGCACTCAGCCTATTGTTAGGGGACCCTTCAGGTAATGTATTTATACTGAAATGGCATGAGAAGGAATGATCAGTATGGCAGGAGTCCTCAGTCTAATCCCTGCGCATGCAGCGGGCTGGAAACACAGGCTTAATTTTTGCACATTAATCAGCATATATTGTAGAATCTCCTCCTGGAGGTCAGCCGTCTGATCTTATGCAAATGTCTGGTTGTAAGTAGCGATGTAATTTTAGTGAAAGTGCTTAAGAATTTTCTAAGGTGATAATGAATGTCCACACAGTCAGTAAATGGGATTCCAAATCTGTAAATATTGTCATGAATTATTATATTTATTAAGATAATTATTGGCATAAACCAAGGTCACATATTTAAAGGTACCCCAAATCTAGAAAAAAAATCCATCAGTTTATCAATATTTAATTAGGTGGGGGCTAACTCGTGGCTCATCCACCTAGGCTAAGCTGCAGTACCAGGCACAGCCACAACGGTATGGCAGCGCTGTGTCTGACTGCACCTTCATTTAGTGCCATGCATTAAAAAATTAATATTGATGGACGATCATATCAACGGGCAGTAAGAAATACTATGTTTTCCCTGCAGTGACTGCCAAAGGGTAAGATTGGATAACCCTTCGGGACAACATTATTGAATTTAAAGGTTTTTTTTCCAATTCTTTGTTGTTAATAACCTATCTATAGGCTTGCCCATCAATATCAGATCCTGACTCCTGGCACCCCCTGTTAATCAACTGATCAACAGTTCTATAGCAGCTATTCCTGGTGTTTCAACTTAGTCCCATTCACTTGAAGTATGTAAAAGTATGCCGCTGTACCTGGTAAATGATCAAGGGGATGCATCCATCTGCTTGGGGGGTGACAATCTGACCACACTAATTTAATATTGATGGCCTAGGCCAGTGTTGGCTAACCTCAGGCACTCCAGTTGTGGTGAAACTACGACTCCCAGCATGCTCCATTCATTTCTATGGAGTTCTGAGAACAGCCAAGCAAGTGTGCATCTTGGGAGTTGTAGTTTTACCACAGCTGGGGTGCCGGAGGTTAGCCATCACAGGCCTAGCTGATTGTGGATTCAGGGAGGCTTAAAGCGTTTGTCTGGGTTCAGAGCTGAACCCGGACATATCCCCATTTTCACCCCTCAGGCCCCCATGATATGAGCATCGGAGCATTTCACCGGCACTAATGGGCAGGCTTTAGCGCTGCCCTAGCCATTTTACTGGCTAGGATGTCGCTAAAGGCCGCCCATTCTGCCGGTGATGTCACCGGGCTCACTGCTAGGCGGAAGCCTCTGCCTAGCTTTCCCCATGGAGAGTCGGGGACATCACCGGATATCCTAAAAAAACCTTTGCCCTGCGCGAACCAGCACAGGAAAAAGGAGAGCGTATCAGAGGGGCTGCCTGGCTGAACGAATCAATAGTCACCTCACAGTTCCCCTGCTGCTGCCGTTCCAATGCTGCCTGGGTACCTGCTGGTCTCTACTTCCTGCTCCCGTTTCTGCACACAGGATATGCCCACTCCGCCTCTCACTGGCAGTAGAGAACAGCAGGTCCCTGACCGGTGGAACAGTAATTGGGCATCAGTGAGGTTAGCCTGAATTTTTTTATGTTTTTAGTTGGTGATGGAAAACCCCTTTAAGAAGCATTAAAACCCTTTATTATTCTGGTCCAATAAAGGCGTAATTATAGACTTTCACGTACGGTATATATCATCAAAAACATAAGATCTGCAGACTGTAGATTTGTAGCATACACATCAGCGCGGTACAACGCATTTCATGTCGTATGCCAAGATAAATAGTTGGTGGCTTCTGACTCCAGCACAAATCAGTGCTTGATAGAAATTGAGACTTTTTGGAGATGTAAGACTAAGACCCCCAAGGAGGTATCAAGATCAGGACCTTGACAGAAGCCTAACTTCATACTCCCGGTAGGGCACTGATGGGAAAAGAAAGATGCATTGGGTAACACAAGGACGATACAATCAGTATGGCTACTGTGGGACAATGTGATTTATTGTGATAGATGTAGTTTTTTCTTCTGTTAATGTAATTGTAAGTACAAAGTAAAGATCGAGCGTGCAGTGTCCTTCTACATTTACTTGTCCTAGCTCTGGCAATTTGCTATCCATCACTGTCCTAAGTCCTTCCTGAGCATTATACTTCTGTGGGGTTTTAGACTTTGTTCACAATATCATGTATGTGGCTTTTGCATTTTAGACTTTTCTTTTGCGACATATCTACAGTGTAAAGATAAGCAAGTTGTTTCATCTCCAGTTCACCAAGCTTTTCAAAAAATTTAAAAGCCAGAGAAAAATATAAGTCCTAGAAGATGGGAGAGAGAGAGAGTTACAAGCCAGTTCCCCTTCCAAAAGGACAATAGTATTGAATGTCCCAGTATAATCCTTCTCTGAGTGACAGATGCAAGCCAGGTCTCCTTCCTAAAGGACAGGAGTACTGAGTGTGTCAAGAAGAAATTACCCTGGTTAGCTGAGTGGCCTTGGGGGAGCTCTTGGGTTTCTTTTTCTCATTAGGGAGACCACATAGTATACATGAGGAGTATTGTAGTCCAACCAACGCTGCTCTTTTTTCTGTGAAAAAACAAACAAACATTAAGCCTATCTAATGCCAGCAAATGTAAAAATTATGCTAAGTTGCATACATGTTTCCCAGAAACACAGAGCAACGTTGACTGGACTACAATATTCCTCATGCATACTAGATGGTCTCCCTAATGAGAAAGAGCTTCCCCGTTGCCACTCAGCTAACCACTCAGCAATTTTCTTTTGAGAAACTCAGTACTTTTGTTGTTTTGGAAGGTGAACTGGCTTGCACCTCTCTCTTTCTCTCATATCTGTGTAATCTTCTCATATCCTTGCTTCCCTTCACACAGGTTTAAAGGGTTTGTCACAGGATGGGATCTAAGTGTCTGATCTGTGGGGTCCAACTTCTGAGACCCCTATCATTCATGAAATCTATTCCCCCATATGAATTGAACAGTGGCTGAGGATACACACTGCTATACCATTCACTCTATAACGGACTGCCAGAGATACTCCAGAAAAGTCAGAAATACCCTTTTAGCTGGTCATACACTCTAGATAGCTAGTAACTAAACAGGCAGATAGCTGTTCCTCGTGACTCCCCTCTCCATGCATACATGCTCAGCTCAGCCAAGCATGCATGTGTTCTTATTGGGCAGAGGGAAATAAGCTGCTACTAGACACTTTTGATGGTGGTTTACCTCCTGAGAACAAAAAAATCCAACAGCTCGATCAATTATCTGTCGTTGGACAGTCAGAAAACCCCAATACATTTGGTCCTACCAAAATTCGCCATCTCAACCTAATTGGCCATCTCAATCTAATATTTATAACCACCTTTGCTATTAAATGATAACATTTTGGCTGCCTTTTGCTACAAGTACACGGAGATAGTGGCTTGCTAAAGATGCATGTATCATTAAACTTCATGGAAACTGTAAAAAAGCCCCGTCCAGCCCCCTAGTGGTGGCTGCAGGCTACATAAATTTTATCTGAGAACTGTATTTTGTATTTTACACCTTATTCTTTCAATTAGATGTAGTTTTAAATTTCTATTATTTTTCTAAATCATTTCCAATTGTTTCACTACACATTCCAATTCAGCTGTGTATAGCAATGGTTGTAACCAAAGCCATCACTTCAAAGTTTTGGACTCCAATCCAAAATCTGTAACAGGCCTCCCACCTACCATGTGCCATTTAATTTTAAAAAATGTTATTAGTATTTTTACAATAACATAAAAGTAAATGCAAAACAGATAATTTTTTTTTCATTGGTTCAGTAAATAAAGTTTCATAAAATATCAATATAGTCATGTTTAAAGATAACAAATATTCAGGTGTTTAATGCAGAAATCCATCAATTGTAACCAGATCGCTTGTCCAGTGCGAATAAAGTCCAATAAGATAGATCAAGATGAACTTGAACTACAAACAAGGGCAGCAAAGGTTCCTAAGAAGGTCAAAGTCATACCAAAGTTATGTATGTTAAAGGACATCTGTCAGCAGATTTGTACCTATGACACTGGCTGACCTGTTACATGTGCGCTTGGCAGCTGAAGGCACCTGTGTTGGTCCCATGTTCCTATGTGCCCGCATTGCTGAGAAAAATTATGTTTTACTATATGCAAATGAGCCTCTAGGAGCAATGGGGGCG
The DNA here is from genome assembly GCF_014858855.1 of Bufo gargarizans. Taxonomy (NCBI): domain Eukaryota; kingdom Metazoa; phylum Chordata; class Amphibia; order Anura; family Bufonidae; genus Bufo; species Bufo gargarizans. The sequence goes on from NC_058086.1 coordinate 196,662,736, forward strand.
TTGCCATTACACCTAGAGGCTCTGCTCTCTCTGCAACTGCCACCCCCTCTGCACTTTGACTGACAGGGCCAGGCAGTTAAAACATCCTCACTCCTGGCCCTGTCCATCAAAGTACAATTTTTCCACGTTACACCCACAAATTTGAATGTATTTTATTGGGATTTTACGCCCCCCTCCACCCCAAGGTGACCAGGTTTCCCTGGCAGAGGAAGGGAGGGGAAAATGTATGAAACAAATAAAAAAAAAACACCTCACTGGCACTGGGAGGGGCCCCTCCCTCTCTGGGCCCCTGTGCAGCTGAACCAGCTGCACAGGCGATATGTCCGCCGCTGTTTTTTTGGGATTGTGGCTACTGTGGGTTCTTCGTCATGTTGGCCTAGGCGTAGCTCCATTGAAGTGAATGGGGTTGAGCTGTGATACCGAGCATAGCTGCTCTACAATGGACAGCGCTGTGCTTGGTGAGCTGAGAAAAGGCTGCGGCGCTACTTTGAGCCCCTCTCAAACAACTGATCGGTGAGGATCCTGGGTGTAGGACCCCCACTGATCAGATGCTGATAACCTTTCCAGGGCACGGCTTTATCTCCATTCACCTTCATGGGACAGTCGGAAATAGCTCAGCTATTTTTGGAACTCCCATAGCGGTGAACGGAGGGTGGTGCACACGAGCAGCTGCTCTCTGTTCACTCAGGGAGGTCCCATTCTGGAGATAGGAGAGGGTCACTGACAGCAATCTGACATTGATGGCATATCCTAGTGATAAGCCATCAATGTCCTAAATGAGAATACCTGTTTAAGGTCCCTTTCCCATTTTTTTTCATATGGGGTTGATAGGTTAGGGTATCAGTATTGTTAGAACATCTATAAAATAGGATTGAGAATGTGGTAGTGAGAATGTGGTAGTGAGAATGGTGCCTTCTTGGGTAGCAGAGGGGTCTTTGGTGCCGGCCATCCCTTTCAGTTTATTCAATCATGGCATAGTTAATGTTAACTCTCCTTAACCTTGGATATTTTCCTCTTGTTCAAGCACAGGTTTCGTAGTAAGTGTCTGACCACAACTTCTCCCGTGTCTGAGAACAAATGAGTTGGTTTTGTCTGGAAGGCTTTGAGCCAATCTTCTAGAGATAGTTATTCTGCATGTAATGAAAGGAATAGGATCCAATTAGAGACCTTGAAAGCCGCGGGCTCACTGGTACGGACCTCCAGCGATCATAGCGTACTCATTTGTGTACCAGTATATAACTCAGTTAGAAAAATTGTTTATTTATGCTCTTCAGGAAACTCAATGTGACTGATAGCCGTCCATCATGTCCATCTTTGCAACAATGTTGACTTTTACAATTACTGTTCCAAATAAAATAAGCAGCTACTTTTGATTAAAAATAAATTTAAAAAAAAATCATGCAGTTTTGTGTCTGCAGCTCCTGGTTGAAGTGGTTTAAAAGCCATTTTTCAAATACCTTATTAGGGAAACTCTGAGCAAATTGAGGGTGGTCCCTAGTCAAGATTCTCAGTTCAGAACTTGCGGATGCCCCTAAGACCTTCTCTCACTCTGGTGGATCCAGGGCGTCCCTGCGTCATCCTGTGAGCCCAGTGATTGTCATGTGTTGATGACATCATCATTGCAGTCGAGTTTACAAAGCATCAGAATGGCAGTGCTGGAACGACAGGGGGATTAACCAGGTGAGTACTGTGTCTTTTATTATTTTTACCCCTCCCCCCATTGGGAAATATCTTCCTAATCATGAAAAACACATTTTATGTAATCCAGTAAAAATGTGAACAGAACCTTAGTACCAAAGTGTCTTAGTAATATATCATTTACACTACTTTTTTTGTTGTTTCCAATTATAGTCCAATGTAATAAAAATGTGGAAACAGTCAACAAGTAGTTTGCTGCTGTTGACTGAGCCCATTATGACTTTATCCTAATTATGTCTTATGTCATCTAGGGTACTTTCAAACTTGCGTTAAGGTTTTCCAGTATTGAGTTCCGTCCTCCTCGGGGCTCAATACCGGAAAAAACTGATCAGTTTTATCCTAATGCATTCTGAATGGAGAGCAATCCGTTCAGGAAGCATCAGTTCAGTCCCTCTTAAGTTTTTTGGACGGAGAAAATACCGCAGCATGCTGCAGTTGTCTCTCCGGCCACAAATACTGAATCACTTTCCTGAATGCCGGATCCGGCATTAATTTACATTGAAGTGTATTAGTGCCGTATCCGGCATTAAGTGTTGTGCAGACCTTAAGAAATGCAAAAAAAATTATATCGGATCTGTTTTTCCGGATGACACCGGAGAGACGGATACGGTATTGCAATGCACTTGTGAGACGGATCCGCATCCGGAGCCGTCTCACAAATGCATCCGTTTGCGTCCGGATTGACAGATCCGGCAGGCAGTTCCGGCGACTGAACTGCCTGCCAGAATCCTCTGCCCCAAGTGTGAAAGTACTAACACATCAACAGAAAACAGCTTTATTAACAGATGAACTAATAACCTACTATGCAATGGACAGTCATGTATTAAAGGGCATGGAGGTATGAGTCGCCGAGCCAGTCACACCCACAGACCACACGTAGCAGATTAATCAGTACATACAGACACAGGAGAATAATGGATTCATGAACAGCAGCTTGTTATTAGTTTCCTATCAATTTATTGAACAACTCAGAGTAATAAAGAAACACAGGCCCTCATTTATCCAGACTGATGTTTGATGCACGAGTCTAAAAGGGAAAAAAGAAAACAATGAAGTGTACTCACAAAATTTATAAAAAGGTATCTTAATAAATTTGACGCATTTTGGACTGTCCTAAAGTCAGAAAATAAAATCTGTGTATTCTATGACCAGGCGTGGATTCACAGATTTACACCAAATTCTTTACAGGAGAGGACTGGGAACTTAGAGTGGCCCTGGAAAAAATACTAAAAGTGGCCCCGTTTTGTAGTTGGGTCCAAACTGATGGAAGGCAGGGCCAGTAATACCATATTGTGGCACATTATACCACCCCAACAGAGCCAAATGCCAGTCCATCACAAACTACTGCCAGCAGCACAAAATACATCCCCAAAAACTTCCACTGGCCGGCCGTGAGAAGGGCCCAGACGGCCTTCCTGGGCATTGACCCACTGGGAAATTTCTCTTTAAGGTCTATGGCCCCTGTATATATACTGTATGCAAATATATTTGTACATATATATATATTCATACACACAAACTGTTTAACTTTTTTAGTATCTTCCTTCTACTTTTAGTTTTTTTTATTTACATATTGTTTTTAGTATATATATATATATATATATATATATATATATATATATTACACATATTATATTTTTAGTTCTAATTTTTGTGTTTTATTTTAAGGATATATATATATATATATATATATACACTCACCTAAAGAATTATTAGGAACACCTGTTCTATTTCTCATTAATGTGATTATCTAGTCAACCAATCACATGGCAGTTGCTTCAATGCATGTAGGGTTGTAGTCCTGGTCAAGACAATCTCCTGAACTCCAAACTGAATGTCAGAATGGGGAAGAAAGTTGGGCTACAACAGCAGAAGACCCCACCGGGTACCACTCATCTCCACTACAAATAGGAAAAAGAGGCTACAATTTGTAGGAGCTCACCAAAATTGGACTGTTGAAGACTGGAAAAATGTTGCCTGGTTCTGCTGAGACATTCAAATGGTAGAGTCCGAATTTGGCGTAAACAGAATGAGAACATGTATCCATCATGCCTTGTTACCACTGTGCAGGCTGGTGGTGGTGGTGTAATGGTGTGGGGGATGTTTTCTGGGCACACTTTAGGCCCCTTAGTGCCAATTGGCCATCGTTTAAATGCCACAGGCTACCTGAGCATTGTTTCTGACCATGTCCATCCCTTCATGACCACCATGTACCCATCCTCTGATGGCTACTTCCAGCAGGATAATGCACCATGTCACAAAGCTCAAATCATTTCAAATTGGTTTCTTGAACATGACAATGAGTTCACTGTACTAAAATGGCCCCACAGTCACCAGATCTCAACCCAATAGAGCATCTTTGGGATGTGGTGGAACGGGAGCTTCATGCCCTGGATGTGCATCCCTCAAATCTCCATCAACTGCAAGATGCTATCCTATCAATATGGGCCAACATTTCTAAAGAATGCTATCAGCACCTTGTTGAATCAATGCCACGTAGAATTAAGGCAGTTGATGGAGATTTGAGGGATGCACATCCAGGGCACGAAGCTCCCGTTCCACCACATCCCAAAGATGCTCTATTGGGTTGAGATCTGGTGACTGTGGGGGCCATTTTAGTACAGTGAACTCATGTTCAAGAAACCAATTTGAAATGATTCGAGCTTTGTGACATGGTGCATTATCCTGCTGGAAGTAGCCATCAAAGGATGGGTACATGGTGGTCATGAAGGGATGGACATGGTCAGAAACAATGCTCAGGTAGCCCGTGGCATTAAAACAATGGCCAATTGGCACTAAGGGGCCTAAAGTGTGCCCAGAAAACATCCCCCACACCATTACACCACCACCACCAGCCTGCACAGTGGTAACAAGGCATGATGGATACATGTTCTCATTCTGTTTACGCCAAATTCGGACTCTACCATTTGAATGTCTCAACAGAAATCGAGACTCATCAGACCAGGCAACATTTTTCCAGTCTTCAACAGTCCAATTTTGGTGAGCTCGTGCAAATTGTAGCCTCTTTTTCCTATTTGTAGTGGAGATGAGTGGTACCCGGTGGGGTCTTCTGCTGTTGTAGCCCACCTTTCTTTCCCATTCTGACATTCAGTTTGGAGTTCAGGAGATTGTCTTGACCAGGATCACAACCCTACATGCATTGAAGCAACTGCCATGTGATTGGTTGACTAGATAATCGCATTAATGAGAAATAGAACAGGTGTTCCTAATAATTCTTTAGGTGAGTGTATATACAGGTGAAACTCGAAAAATTTGAATATTGTGCAAAGTTCATTTATTTCAGTTAAAAGGTGAAACTAACACATGAGATAGACTCATTACACGCAAAGCTAGATATTTTAATAATTTATTTGTTTTAATTTGGATGATTAAGGCTTACAGTTTATGAAAACCCCAAAGTCACAATTTTGAGGTCCCCTTTGCTCAGGGGGTATGGATTAATCAGCTGACTAGAGTCTGACACTTTGAGCCTAGAACATGGAACCTTTTCACAAAATTCTAATTTTAAGCTGCATTAATGCAATTCCTTTTAATATGCATTACTGAAATAAATGGACTTTTGCACAATATTCTAATTTTTTGAGTTTCACCTGTATGTATATATATATATATATTTTTTACAAATGTCTTTTATATATGCATTTTTCCTTTCTAATCTTTGTATTATTTTATTTGGAACCATTTGTATGTACCAGTCTTCTTTTTACTCTTTGCGTCTTACTACATGATGTGTGGGTGATGTTTTATGTTCTACAAACCTGCTGGTATCTGCCTTTCTTTATCTAATTTGTTGCTCATTCACTGAAACATTATCGTTCCTGTTACCTGTACGTTCCATAAAGGAAGCCGTTACTGTTTAATGTCGGGCATGGAAGCAATCTGTTATGTGTAACACAATCCGATATTCATTTTCCTCTGGCGCTCCGGCTTCAGATGCACTTCACGTGATGCATCCTGATACCATCCAGTCGCAGTAATAATCTTACAAGAGTACCACCTGCTCCCAGGGTGAGTTTCTCTGCAGAGCCACCTTCTTGTTCTCAAATTATCTGCTCATTGCAATGAATTCTTTCCAGTCGTTTATGTGATTTTAAGTAATAAATGCAGCCGGCTGCCTGTTATCTGAAAACAACCTGGATTTTTCTTAAGGTGGCCATGCCTCATAGCTGGGACTAGAAAGCCTGCTCCCTTAGATTTCTGCAAATCCATTCAGAATAGCCAGTAATAGCACTGGTTTGCAATTTGCTAACAAAGGGGGTGTCTCATCAGAGACAACCACACTCATATGGCATCCCTGGAGACGATCAGATCTTCTTTGGCCAGACATTTCCCTTAGGCCTCATTCACACAGCCGTTGATCAGCCCCTTTCGTGCATTGGGAACCGCAATTTGCCGAAAAAACGGCCGTGTGCATGAGAGATAATAGCAGCCACTAGAGGGTTAATTTAGTATTACACGGTGGGCATTCAGATTGTTGTTCCGTTGTCTGAAAGGTAACCCGACAGCAGGATCAACTCTATCAAACCAAATAATATTATGTGATGGGGTTGATCCTGCTTATTAAAATGATACCCGTCATGTGAAATTCAGTTGTGGCGTTCTATATTCTTTATGCAAAAGAGGTGCATCGGGTGGGGGCGTGGCCAGTACTGGAAAGCGCAAGCTAAGCTCCACCCCCAGTACACTGAAACCTTAATATTTTTTTTCTCAGAAACGCCCAGACAGGCATCATTTTAATCAGCAGGATCAACCCCATCAGGCAATATGCATGGATTAATAGGGTATGAAAACATAATCTCCTAGTTCCTTATGTGTAACCTGCTATCTGATGGCATTGCTGTGTCTTTTATTGGCCGTCTGATTTCACCAAACCCTTGTCAATCAGGAAGGACAGCGAGGGCTTGTAGAGAAAGCAGGAGGAGCAAGGGTGCCCGGAGTGACATAGCCCTGCCCTTGGTGCACTTAGCAGCTAATTTGCATATGGATTGAAAGTACTTTTTCTCCAGAATGAAGCAACAGATCTCTAAGTGAAAGGTATCATTACATTCAGCTGAGCTAGCCCTACAAGACAGTGTGCCTGGTGTAAAAGTGACCTTCCTGGTGACAGACTCCCCTTAGGATTACATGGAAACCAAGTCTCCTGGTAAAAGGACATTTATCTCAGTCAATGCTTTTACACTCAGCCACTCCTTCCCATAACAGAAGCGAACTCTCTCCAGACTTTATTACTTGTAATATAGACTCGGGCAGCCACAATAATAATGAGCCTTTATAAGGTGCCTTCAAGTACATCCTAATAAAGTAGTTACTCACCAGAACATCGAAATGTCTTTCTGAGATGATAAAGAAGGGCAAAGGCTGGATATGGTCTACTAAGCCTTAAAATCCTCAACAAGTGGAATATATATATATATATATGTGCATACTTGTGGCCAAGGGGTACTTTATGGGAACCTAGTATGGAAAGTCTGTGTACCCCAAGACTGAACCCTAGCCTTACATATGATAAAATGCCCATATTGAAGCTCTAAAGAATTCTTGGAACAAACAAAAGGCTCCATTATACTGTGCCACCCCGTTTGCTGGTGATAGGTCTCATTAGATCTGGACAAGAAGATGGTGTGGAGACCAATCCAATTTTTTTCTTCAAAACAAAAACTAACGTGTTTCAGGGTGTAAGGCTCCATCCTTAGGTTAGAACAAGATGGAAGAAGGAGTCTTTTACTCTGAAATACATTGTCCTTAGAGTTTTTTTATTTCTCAGTAAAGAATTGGTATTGCCTCCACACCATCCTCTTGGCCATTCCTTATGTGACTTGTCGTGTGATCAACTGTTAGCCTCACTGACCCTCTGTAGCCTAGGCTTGGTCATGCATGTACAGTATGTGGGCTTAATAGAGAGAGGGGAGTAAGTTGCTTCCGCCCTTGAGAACAAAAGCATCAGGCATGTTGAAGTCCATCCTTACCGACCCTTCTTTCCCTTGAAATCTGTCATTGGGAGAATTGGAAAGGAAGTTCTGGTCAGGCGCAAAATCACTGGTGGAGCAGGTCTTTAGAGATCAAATCTTCTTTATTTCATAGACACCGTATGTACATAAAACAACGCGTTTCGGGGCTCAAAATGTCCCCTTCATCAGGTTATTAAGTAATTATTATTACTTAATAACCTAATGAAGGGGACATTTTGAGCCCCGAAACGCATTGTTTTATGTACATACGGTATCTATGAAATAAAGAAGATTTGATCTCTAAAGACCTGCTCCACCAGTGATTTTGCACCTGACCAGAACTTCCTTTCCTATAAGTATCCTTTGGGGGATTGGGCATCCGATCCTAAAGAAACTCTTTCTGCGGCTGCAGTCCTGGAAAAAAAAGGGTCTATAATCTTACAAGTCTACAATAGTGTTGTGCCTATCTTTAGCACAACCCTATAAGGGGAGCACCTTTGTCCTCCAATTAATTTATATTTGTGTTGGACGTACTATCCTATTGTGTGCCCATTACCCCACTTTTTGTCTTTATTCCCCTTGTGACCGAGTGGAATCTAGATACGCCCGTGGTTTCAAGATTGGGAGAATTGGGACACACCTATACACATTAGATGGTCGACTTTTCCTCCCAAAATCATTGGGTTTGGCAGATATTCATCCAGTGGGTATGGCCATCTTAAGAGGCCAGAGTGACCAGGTGCACAGGGCGATAGGAGGACGTTCTATAGATCCTTCCTTCTGACACAATAATGGCACCCAACTATATCAAAGACCTATGAGGTTCAACCTAGACAACCCCAGGAGATATGGCAAGTGTGTGCAACCATAGTACAGTTTACAATGCAAAAAAAAAGCAGTGAACTTAAACTTGTGAGCGGCCGATGGGTGGAACCTCATCAGAATACTTTAGTCTGGTGTGCCCTATGTGTCCCATCACTGAGGAAAGGATGTTGACATACTGTAAAGGAAGCCTTCACTCTTTCCAGTTTGTGATGTCCAGGATTTTGCTCAAAATGGTTATGAATGATGCAGAACATTTGGTCTTTGACACAGTTACATGGTTAATACGGTTGAAAAAAAGACATACGTCTATCAAGTTCAACCAAGGGATAGGTGGGGACACAAATCCCAGAAAGGAAGTGAGACACAAATTTCTACACATTTTCATAAGACATATTGACCTTCTGAAATAAGTTCACCAATAATCTTGATCATCATGATGAAGTTTGATTTGGATTTCCTCTCATCATATTCTGTATGTCCAACATGCTAAAATATTAGGTCCTTAAGCCAATATGGCTGGAGGGATGCAACATATTTCCAAGTGAGGTGACAACTTAACTCTGATAAGTCCTGTCCTGGTACAAGTATAGTGCCCAATAAATCAGAAGATACCTACATTCAAGGCAATGGAGTGAAAGGAAGGCATGTGATTTACCACCGCCTCTATATATCACTACAGGGTGTGGATAAGGCGTTAATCAATCACACAGCTCATTGGGAAGGAGTAAATTAGCATTTCCCAAAAAATGTCTACAGCCTGTGTTCCAGCAGGGTAGTTCTGCAGACTCTTCATAAAATATTTTTAAGACATCTCTGCAGTACATTGCTTTATTGAATTTTGCTTCAGCAGCTTTCTACGAGTTGATTACTCCTGCCACATCTCCTGCACAGTTTGCCTTAAGCAGAGCATGATTTAGGGCATGCTGTCTGCCACATCTGCCACAATAGTTCTGACAAAAGTTTTTCCTTTCCTTTCCCCTCATCTACATTAACTTACCTTCAATCCCAGGAGGCCTATCAGAATGGGATTGAAAAAGAGGTCAGGTCGTTATCCTTGAAACAACAGGTACATTGGAATTAGCAAGCTCCTTCTCATTAACATTTTTCTATGATGAAGCGCGGCTCATCTGTGCCTGTCACCATGCTGCATACCGCTACTGCTTCCTTGCTCCGCAAAATCATATTGTTCTAAAATAGCGCTTACTTTTTTTCCATACATCTTTCCAGGTCTGGGAAATGCTAATAGAAGGAGGGAGAGTCCCTGATTTAGGACCTGATGTAGGACCCAGTGTGCATTATACAGTTTACTGATCTCTATAGGAACTGTGTAATACCTCATTTGCCCTGCGGAGGTGCTACAGGGAAATGGAGCAGTTGCTCTTAGGGTCCTCTATGCATTACTGTTGATCCTTGGGGATACCAATCGCAAGAAATGAATCTACAAAGAAGGGATTCTCCATAATGGCCCTATAGACAAATTAAAGATTCCCAGGAACCCAGTTCTCCTACGATACAGGAAAATATGTTAAAGGAGTTTGCCTATTAAGACATATTATTCCCTATTCACGGGATAAGGGGATGAGTCTGATCAATGGGGGCTCAACCACTGGGCCCCCTGCTGATCACAAGAATGGGGCCATCATGCATGCTTGTCGATGCCCCATTCAACTCCTTAAAAGCCAAGTATGAGTGCTCGCCTATCTCGAGCAGCCTCATAGAGCCAGGTGGAGCAGAACCATGCATGCTTGACTGTCTGTCCATTCAAACGAGGGAACCCCCAGCCCCGTTCTTGTGATGGACACTTATACTTTGTCCACAAAAGATAATGTCCTCCATGGGACAACCCCTTTAAGGGTACATTCACATCAGTTTTCAGTTCTTTGGTTCCGTCAGAAGAAGAGAGAGAGGAAAAAAAATAAAGGATCCTGTAAAAAAAACGGATCCTGTTATATCAGTTGTCATCAGTTTGAGCCATTTCTGTCTGAGGGTACTTTCACACTCGCGGCAGAGGATCCCGGCAGGCAGTTCCATCGTCGGAACTGCCTGCCAGATCCGGCAATGGGTACGCAAACGGATTGCATTTGTCAGACGGTTCCGGATGCGGATCCGTCTGACAAATGCATTGAAATACCGTATCCGTCTCTTCAGTGTCATCTGGAAAAACGGATCCGGTATTATTATTATTTTTTGCTTTTTTAAAGGTCTGCACATGCGCAGACTGAAAAGCCGGATCACTTAATGCTGGCACTAATACACTTCAATGTAAATTAATGCCGGATCCGGCATTCCGGCAAGTGTTCAGTGTTTTTGGCCGGAGCAAAAACTGCAGCATGCTGCGGTATTTTCTCTGTCCAAAAAACGTAAGAGGGTCTGAACTGATGCATCCTGAACGGATTGCTCTCCATCCAGAATGCATTAGGGTAAAACTGATCAGTTTTTTACCGGTATTGAGCCCCGAAGAGGACGGAACTCAACACCGTAAAAGAAAAATGCTAATGTGAAAGTACCCTGAGATCAGTTTTTTTAGACAGAAAAAAGTTCACATCAACATTCAGCTTTCCGTTCTTCTGAGCCGTCAGAAGAAGAGAGAGAGGGAAAAAAACAGGATTCTGTAAAAAAAACAATCCTGTTGTATCAGTTGTCACCCGTAAGCCATTTCTGTCTGAGATCCGTTTTTTAGATGGGGAAAAAAGTCCTGCATGCAGTACTTTTGTTTCCATCTAAAAAAACGGATCTCAGACGGAAATGGTTCAAGCGGATGACAACTGATACAACAGGATCCGTTTTTTTAAAATAAGATCCTGTTTTTTTTTTTCTTGCTCTCTTCTTCTGACGGATCAGAAGAACGGAAAGCTAAACGGTGATGTGAATGCACCCTAAGCACGTTGAGTTCAATCATACTGACAGCACTTCCACCGGCAGACAGTACAAACATATTGTAATAGAGGAAAGAAGGTTTGAACTTCAGTGTCAACAGAGATTCTTTACTGTAGGAGCAGAGAGATTATGACTTATTCGGAGTCCGGAAGGAATTATTCCTCTAATATCGGCACGCACTTCATAGTGGAGTTTTTGCCTTCCTCTGGATCAATACAATGGGAAAAGTTTTGTGCACTAAAATAGTACACCAATTGATACCTTCTGGCGCAAAGACACAACCTCAGTAGATAAATAAAGGGTCTTTATTGATGAGTGACAACGCGTTTCGGAGTCTGTACACTCCTTTTTCAAGTCTGTGGGGTCCGTGCAAGGCCGCGCTTCAACCCCAGCACGGACCCCACAGACTTGCAAAAAGGAGTGTACTGACTCCGAAACGCGTTGTCACTCATCAATAAAGACCCTTTATTTATCTACTGAGGTCGTGTCTTTGCGCTAGAAGGTATCAATTGGTGTACTATTTTAGTGCACAAAACTTTTCCCATTGTGTTACATATCATTCCTCTGGAGAATTGGCCACTCCACCCACGAGGACTGAGAAGATACCGGCTGCACCGACCCCCTGTCCTCACGAGTGTTGTGCCTACGTACGCACAACACTATAAGGTGAGCACAACCATTGATGTCCTATTTTCATACATTTGTTATTGAACTTATCACCCTATGAGCGCCTTCCTATCTTTTTTCGCCATAATGTCTGGATCAATACGGTAGGATTATATATTGGACTTGACAGACCTGTGTCTTTTCCAACCTTACCAACTATCTAAGGGCTTGTTCACACGACCGTGGTTTTGGTTCGCATCCGAGCTGCATTTTTTGCAGCTCGGGTGCGGACCCATTCAATTCAATGGGGCCGCAAAAGACGCGGACAGCACTCCGTGTGCTGTCCGCATCCGTTGCTCCGTTCCGCGGCCACGCAAAAATTATGAGGCATGTCCTATTCTTGTCCGTTTTGCGGTCGTGCTCCCAGATTTGTTCACAATGTATTCCCCTCTACTCCAGGTCAGGTATCAATCAATCATCGTCTTTATAAGTTCCTTGTAAGTCGCCGTCCACACTGTGGATATCCATTTGATTTTACACCACTGAGGAAGGAACCTAGCCGTTCTTACAAGGAAGCTATAAAGACAACGGTTGTAATGTGTAAAGCGCTTTTGGTATATGAATTAGAAAGGAACTTAGGTTTTATACCAAATAGGGATATATTTATTATTTTTTATGTGTATATTAACAGTTTATTGTTGAATAAAACGTATATAAATAGTTCAGAACCAGTCATATTTTTCTAATATAATTAGGGGGCAGTGGACCGGACTCCACTAACGTTGGTGAGATCCCTCAAACTAGTATTTTTTATTATATTTAGTCTTTTAGATTCTGTTCACATTTGGTCAGCGGCTTCTGTCTGAGGACTATGTTGGGAGCGTTCCCCTATGTAGAGTTCCAACCTATGCCGGCGAGCTGTATATGTCGATGTGGCCATAGACTACGATCCTGAAAAGAAGTATATCACACGGTTTTTTTCTATACAGTTATAAAAAGTGTTCCAAACAGATACCAGTGCCTCCATTGGGTGAATGGGGACCTATGGATATGTTCAGCGCCTGCGCAGGGACCATTCACCAAGTAGGTTTACATGATCTGAAATGAGCATAGCCTGACCATTACACTACAGAAAATGCAGGTCTCTTTAGCAGTAGCCCAAGCAGAAGCAGCACCTGCCGATTTCTCCCGGGATAAGCTACCGACTGGCCCCTACTGCTTACTGGCGTGTTCAATGTGGTGTGGCCACTAGGGGCGCTGTTACACATACATTTCTTGCTGCTTTTTCTTTTGCACTTAAAGGCATAATATTTTAAGGAACACTGCGTCTCAAATGTATTTGTCCTTCTAAGGAAGTGGAATAGAATTCATTGCCTGCACACGAAACACATATCTGAAGAGACAACGGAAAATGAAACATATGCTATATTTCCTAAGGCGTGCTAAGTGCGGATATACTGTGAATGCTATCGTACTTTCTACAGGATATGGCTTTTTGTCTTACATTCTTCTCTGTGATTTTTTTTGTGGGGCTGGAAGGTTGGATATTGTGACTTCTGTGCACATTGGAAAGCTCACATGACCTTAAAGGGGTTGTCCGGACTTGGAGCCGACAACCACGGGGGTCCGCCACTGTCTCCCTGAACACAAAAAACCCGACTCACCTTTCTACCTTCCCACTGCTGCTCTGTTCCTGACTGCTTCCAATCCGTGCAGAAACAGGAACCGGCTCGGTCTGATGACTGGTGGGGCCAATCACAGGCCTGAGCAGTCGCATTAGCTTCAGCGGTATGTCGCTTCGGTGACGTAGAGTTCATGTCGCTGTGACCACTGAGGCCTTCACCGCTGTGGTCTCAGGACCAAGTCGCATTCTGGTCCTGCAGGGATTGGAAGAGCCCAGGAATGGAGCAGCGGCAGGACCATGGACAAGTGAATGGGGGGTGAGAGGACCCTAGGGGTTGTTGGCTCCAAGGTCGGACAAGCCCTTTAAAAGGGTATTCCAGTTACTGCACATTATCCCCTATCCACTGGATAAGGGATGACTGACTGATCGATCCCACCGATCCGACTAATGGAGGTCCTGCTCCTATGTCCTGATGGGACTTCGGGTCGAGTCCTTTTCCATCCTAGAATTCTGTTATATTCCGTAATAACTCTATTATAGCGGAACCTATAACGGAATTCCATAACGCCAATGCGAACCCGCCCTTATAGGACACCTGTCAGCAGATCTGTCCCTATGACACTGGCTGACCTGTTACATGTGCACTTGGCAGCTGAAGGCATCTGTGTTGGTCCCATGTTCCTATGTGCCCGTTTTTCTGAGAAAAATGATGTTTTGATATATGCAAATGAGACTCTAGGAGCAACGGGGGCGTTACCATTACACCTAGAGGCTCTGCTCTCTCTGGAACTGCTGCTCCCTCTCCAATGATTGACAAGGCCAGACAGTGAAAACATCATCACACCTGGCCCTGTCAATCAAAGTGCTGAGGGCGCGGCATTTGCAGAGGGAGCTCAGCCTCTAGGTGTAACAGCTACGCCCCCATTGCTCCTACAGGCTCATTTGCACATATCAAAACATCATTTTTCTCAGCAAAGAGGACACAAATGAACATGGGGCCAACACAGATGCCTTCAGCGCACATGCAACAGGTCAGCCAGTGTCATAGGTACAAACCTGCTGACAGATGCCTTTTAAAGGGGTTTTCCTGGAGTTAAATATCAATGGCCTATCCTCAAGTGGGGGTCTGACTCCTGGCACACCCGTCCATCAGCTGTTACAGGAGGCAGTGGCGCTTCGCTGAGCACTGTGACCTAGGCCATTTAACCGAATGGTCCTGGGCTGCAATACCAAGCACAGCCACTATACAACGTACGGCACTGTGCTTGACATGCTGTGAGGAGGCTGCAGCACTCATGGGTGCACCATGGCCTCTTTAACCTTTGAGAAAGCTGACGGCGAAACACACATCGGGGCGTGGAGGTGGTGGTGGTCTGACCTGAGGCTGGACACAATTATTTGGTTGGTAATATATAGATATCTGCTTATATACTTTGTATCATACTGCATCACTTATTTTTTTACATGTTATTTGATCTGTAGTATTTATAGCAGGCATCCTCAAACTGCGGCTCTCCAGCTGTTGTAAAACTACAACTCCCACCATGCCCTGCTATAGGCTGATACCTGTAGGCTGTTCAGGCATGCTGGGAGTTGTAGTTTTACAACAGCTGGAGGGCCGCAGTTTGAGGATGCCTGATTTATAGCCATACCATTAGGCTGTGTGTATAATACTTATGTATGTACTCTTAAATCTGCACTTTATAGTACGTCCTAAAAAATACTTTTTGCACTTGCACTTTATTGCATTCATCCTGCCGTGTAGTCACCACCACTTTGTTGGTGTTTTTAACCTTTTTAATTTATTTGTGCATGCCAATCATGTCTGCAAAAATGTAATACTATAACCATGATGGATGTGTCATTAGCTTGTTATTTATTATTGAACCACATATACTTCTATTGGTGTTCTATTCAACCAGCTGATCAGGAATCAGACCCCCAGTGATCAGTATTGATGACCTATCCCGAAGAGAAGTCATCAATATCTTAATCTCAGAAAACCCCTTTAATAGAAATCATTTAACTAGTCCTTACAGCTATAAATTGCTGATTTTATAAGGTTACAAGAGCAGAACATATAAAGTGTATGTGGGTGGTAATACGGGGGTGGGTAGACATATTCTTACCCTATTGTCTCCCTAACTTGAGTCCTGAATCCTAAATGGATCTGACGTTCCTGAGATACTGTGACAGATGAGGAGAACAATATGGCCCCTTTCGATCCTTCGCACTTTGTTCCCACAGCCCTGGGTGACGTCGGTTTTACGGACACTTGAATAGTATTTCGTATCAGACTTATAGATCTGAATCAGCTTAAAAGGCCTCTTGTCTCCCATGTGGCAAAGACGTTTCTATCCCTGCGATGGTTCCTCTCCGGGAGGCTGCATTTCCTTTCTAATCTAATCCATTTACAAAATGTCTCACAATTTGTTGAATAAAGTGAAGAAAATTGATATCTTTTCATTAGATTGACAACATTATTCTTCCCCGACGGCGTCTCCAAAGAGTTCTTTATTTATATTTTATTTCTTTTGGTCTTTGCAAATGAAAAGTTGAGCAAGATCCTTAAAGGCTATGTACAACTTTGAAGGCTATTTTTGTTTATGATTGCATTTTACTCATTTTTGGCTGAAAATCATATTTTCAATTGGCCTTCATTGAAAATACTGAGCCGTTCTGTCACAAAGCGTTAACAGTTTTTTTAACTGTGTAACTGGTACTTTCACTTTGTGTTGGTCATCTAATAACCCTTATCTCTAAACTACTGAGAGGACATAAACACTTATTTAAGCCACATTCCTATCAGTAAGATAAGAACTGAGCTATAATGAGTGTTTATAATGTCAGAGAGCAGAGATAAGGAGTCTGTCAGTTCCCCAAACGACGGAAAAGACAGGTAATCCACAGGCAGCTAATAGAGATCTCAGCTATGTACACAAAAAGGGGTCCATATTTTTAATAAAGACCAATTGAAAAAATTATTTTTAACTCAAAATATGTACAATGCAATAATAAAACAAAAATTGCCCCCAAAGGTGGCCTTTAAAAAGGATGTGCCACCATTAAATGTTACTTTAATATAATTCGGCATAAAAAACTAGTGACTTTTGTAATTTACTTTTTGTTGCAGCAATGTACCAGCTGTGAGATATTCTCTTCACTTCTTTATAATGGCACCCCCTGGTGTTTGATCAGCGTAGCAGTGTACACGTCCACCTACTGAGGGAGTAGTACATGCGCAGTGCCACCCTTTAGGCCTGTTTCAGACTGCAGTAAGAGCATCCCGGCAGGCTCCTCTGGCAAAGAATGACGGGAATTGGCCAGGAAAAAAATGCTGCATGCAGTGGTATTTGTCCGGCCGATTCTCTGCATATTTCGGTCGGATCTCCGCCGGACGCCATTATAGTTGATGGGGGTGAACGGCATTCCGGCAGTTATGGATCTGTAGATGCTAGTGTGAAACTAGCCTTGAACTGCCACCAGCCATATCTACCATTAGAATGACCCAGAATAATAATAAAAAAGAAACAGAGAGCGAAAAGAATTCCAATAAAAACCAAATACATAGAGAATATAATATCCCAACATCCAACCGCTATGAATCACTTTCAAATCAACATTTTTTTTAGATCAGACTCCACCCCACCACAGGATGAAAACCAGGGAGACATATCAAAAATTCCCAAAAAAGAGATACTCGAGAACACCACATTCACACGAATACAATCTACGCCACAGACAACAGAATCACTCGGACAATATAAAGAAGGGACGATCTATGTACCACAATTACGACTACCATCACCAAGGGAGGAATCACGAAACACAGATTCGAGCACGCACAATGACAATCGGAAAAAGATACGAGGGGGGGGGGGGTGACACAAGAATGCCACAAAGACAATACAGAGCACACCAACAACAGAGAGTGTAATAGTGAATTTGAGTCAAACCACTTTATCTGAAGCACAAATAAGTCTTTTGAGCAAGGGATTAAAATTCAAAAAGTTCAATACATACAGTATATTGGTATTGAAAAATTTGTTAGGAGGGTCTGTTTAAAGAAACATTTTATGAAAAACCCCATTATATCTAATTATGACAATTCCACTGATAAATACCAGCATACTGAATTAAAAGAAAAATTCAAAAAATACTCAAAACCAGAGATTAGTTATGAGATAGCAACCTTTAGAAGAAATATAGAATCCGATATTAGAAAATTAAAAAAGAAATCAGTACCTAAAAACCTAACTAAACATGAAATGGATGCAATTAATCAATTACAAACCCAACATGATATAATTATAAGACCAGCTGACAAGGGAGGAGCGATTGTCATCCAGGATCTGGAACAATATAATAAGGAATGCGAAAGACAACTATTAGATATGGAAACATATAAGAAACTAAATAGTGACCCCCACCTATGAACGCAAAGAAGGGATCTTACTAGAGTGTGAATATAGATACATCGTGGGCACTCCAAAACGATTACCCATATTTTATTGCCTTCCTAAAATTCATAAGAACTACAAAAAACCTCCAGGATGCCCCATAATATCAGGGATAGGGTCTATATCCTCAAATCTGTCACAATATATTGACAGGTTATTACAACCAATAGTCAAACAGATTCGGTCTATAATAAAGACACGTCAGATATTATATCAACATTAGAAAAATTGGACTTTAATGAGAATTGGATATTGGGGACTATGGACGTGAATTCCCTCTATACTATTATCAATCACAATCAAGGTATAGAGGCTCTAGAATCACAATTGTCAATAAACAGTCAGTTACAGCAGGAACAGATTGAATTTATAAAAGAGGGGGTGAGATACATTCTAACACACAATTATTTTGCATAACGAGGAACGGGGCACCGCCATGGGTACCAGGTTCGCCCACCAGTTATGCTAATTTATTTATGGCTCAGTGGGATTTGGAGGTTATAGACCCGCATCTGGGGACGAGCCTGGTACTCTGGCGGAGATACATCGATGACGTTATTTTTATTTGGAAAAATACGGAGGATAGTCTTAATAACTTTTTACAACAAATTAACAATAATGGAAGAAATCTCAGCATTTTTAGTAACATTAGCAAATCACATATTGAATTTCTGGATATTAATATAACAATCATGAATCAGAGATTAATATGTAACACTTACCAAAAACCTGTGATGAGGAACAACTATGTTCTATATTCCAGTTGCCACCTGCCTAGGTGGCTTGTTAATATCCCTTCTGGTTAGTTTAGAAGATTAAAGAGGAACTGCACACTGAATTTGAAAAGGAAGCTACACTACTGAAGTATCATTTTACATCTAAAAATTATCCTGAAAAGACGGTAGAATTATCACTGAATAAAGCGAGGAATATGAATAGAGATACATTTTTTAAAGTTGATAAAAAGATTAAAAAACAGGACAATGACCTAAGGATTATACTTCCATTTCACTCGCAATACAGAACACTAGAAAAGGTCATAGGTAGACACTGGCATCATTTAACAAATGACAAAATTATAGGGCCATTACTGCCATCTAAACCCCTCATTGCATACACCAAGGCACCAAATTTGGGGTTATTGGTTGCACCATCTATAAAAAAGAAAAAAATTAAGGAACCAACTCTAACTGGCTTTTCTCAAAGGGTTTTCATAGATGCGGTGTCTGTAATAATTGTAGAATAACAGAGTTCCCCAAAAAAACCTTGGAGATTCACTCGACTCTGTCATAAGATAAAAGATAGTCTGTCATGTAATACAATCGATGCGATATATTAGAATGTCCCTGTCGTAAACAATATATTGGACGTACTAAGAGAACACTGAAAAGACGCATAGCTGAACATAATAACATCAAAAAAGGGTTCAACAATGACTCAGTCTCACTACACTATAAACAATACCATAATAAGGACCCTAGTACACTCAAATTTGCGGCCTTAGAGAAGATTAGAAGACCTTGGCGAGAAGGACATCATGTGGCAAATATGTCCATAGAAGAGTCCCCAAAAATGTTTGAATTTGATACATTGATTCCTAGTGGACTCAATGCAGAGATGGAGCTGTTCGGATTTTTATTAGATGGGGGTGGGTGCCGATGGGGGACGGGAAATTCGGGGCCAGGCTGTTTACCAGTACCCGATCTCTCCTTCCTCACCGACCCCCATCCCGAAACCTCTACCACATTCAAAAGTCACTGTAGATTCCAAGACAACTATTAAGGCTTTATATTATGACCTTCTGTTGCGTTGATATGATTAAAAATGTAGGAAAAGGATATGATCCCAAATGATCTATATTTAAAATGTGGGACACAACTGTTGGCATTATTTTATTCTGATCCTGATTTTATTCTAATCCTGATATTAATATACATCAATTATTTAAGTGTTGAAAGGACTATGCGTTTCTGGGGACATCAATATCTAGATGTCCAATAGTAATGACTGATTTACAAGTAAAGGCATGGAAAACACAGGTGTGATTTTCTCCCTTTATGTTTTTTATATGTTTTTTATGTGTATTTTAATAGAGAAAAGTGTTGTTGATGGGTCTATTTGATATACAGTATATGCCAACTATATGAAGACCCACTAAGGGAAGGGGGAATCACTTGTTAGGAGGATATTCCATCGTAAATGCTTGACTCTATATATTTTTATAATCTTGTTTTATACTTTCAAGGTTTTATACTTTAAGTGTTTATTACTTTTTTAGATATATTGGAACTTTAAATAAATTATCATAAAACAATATAATGGTCTATACTTCCATACACCATTCATAGATTTGAGTGCCCCCCCAAACTCTTATCCTTTACATCTCCTGTATAACGTTTGCGCATCCTAAATATCTGTGATATTCAGTGTAATTTTTTCTTAGCCGCTGGTGACAGCGACATTACCTGCTCTACATCTCCTGTATAACGTTTGCACATCCTAAATATCTGTGACATTCAGTGTAATTTATTTCCGCACACACTTACAAAACCTGCGCTACTGTACGTGTGACATACTTGCAAGCATATATACCATTTAATATGCTCAAGGTGAGCAGTAAGGGACGAGCAAGTGGCCGTGCTGCTGATGGTGCACGCAGAGGCCGTGGCCCTGGGCACGGTGAAACTGTGCCTGCTGCCAGAGCACAAGAAACACACTCATCCACGATGCCTAGCTTCATGTCCCAGTTTGCAGGGCGGCGCAGAACACCACTCTCGACGTCACACCAGTGCGACCAGGTGGTCGGTTGGATTGCAGCAGATAATGCTTCCAGTCGGTTAGGCACCACCCTGTCTTATACCAAGTCCAGTCTCAGTAGCCAAGAGTCTGGTCAACACAATCCTCACCCTGATCCTCCTTCCTCACAGCATGGAGAGTCTTGGCAAACAAGTGATCCCACACTAAGATATTCGGAGGAGCTCTTTTCATCGCCATTCCTTGATTTATATATATATATATATATATATATATATATATTTAGTGCTGCTGGGGGCATAATAACTGATAAGCACTTCCGCTTGTCAACTGAAAATGCTGACAGGTCGACTCTTATCAAAATGAACAAAGCCTGGATTGCCCCCGACCTCTCTGCTCCACCAGAGGAAAGTGGCTGAACATAAAGGCTCTCTAAATGTGGCTTTTATGGTATATTGAATACACTGTATTCTCATGCACCCCTTCCACCACAAAAAAGGGTATATTGTTTAATATTCCTTTTCTCGTCCTCCTCCATTATATCAACATGCTTATTAGGCTGCCCTCGCTCCTAATGTTTTAGAGGGTCAGCTCAGCAGCAGGCCCTCGCTCCTAATGTTTTTGAGGGTCACCAGCAGGCCCTTGCTCCAATAGTTTTTGAGGGTCACCAGCAGGCCCTTGCTCCAATAGTTTTTGAGGGTCACCAGCAGGCCATCAATCATCATTTTTCAAGGGTGTGTATGATGCCCTCCTTTATGTGTAATAAAGGGTATATTGGAGTGCTGGTTCCTTGTAATTTTTGGCAGCCCTTTCCCTTAGTGCATAGGCTTTATGAATGTAGGAGTCCCACTACCTGAAAAATTGTACCACAATGTGAATGAGGCCCTCCATTATGTGATATACAGGTTGTATCGGAGTGCCTCTTCCTTGTAATTTTTGGCAGCACTTGCACTTTATATACAAGTAAATATACAGGAAAGAATGTTTCCTAACAATTTTTCCTCTAAAATCGATTTTATCTTCAGTTTTGTGCGTATTATTCTCAGTCTGTAAAAGTGGCCTACTACTCGGACAACATCGTTCCCAGCAGCGACCTGGGAGTCCAAGATGCATCCAGCCACCCTCCCCATGCTGTTCCCGAACCATTTCAGTGGTGTTTCCATCAATTTCTGACCTTTTCCTGTGAACCAGACACCCTCCCCTCTTCAGAGCAGGAGGTGCCTGGTTTAATGCTCGGGTTCTCCCATTAAATTCCATTGTGCTCGGTAGAGCACCCGAGCATCCCAAAGTGTTCTACTCGAGCACCCGAGCACTTTGTGCTCGATCAACACTACCCTATACGCTTTCACCAGGGAAAAATTAAGCAGTGAAGTGCGTATAGATTTGTCTTGTTGTTACAGAAATGCGGCCCTATATGCTTTCAACAGGAAACAATTAAGCAGTGTAGTGTGTATAGATTTTTCTTTTTGTTACCGAAAAATGCCCCTATATGCTTTGACCAGGAAAAAATTAATCAGTGAAGTATCTATAGATTTTTCTTGTTGTTACATAAAAATGCCCTTATACGCTTTCACCAGGAAACAATTAAGCAGTGAAATATGTATAGATTTAACTTTTTGTTGCAGAAAATGCCCCTATACGTTTTGACCAGGAAAAAATTAAGCAGTGAAGTGCGTATATTTTTTCTTTTGTTACTGAAGTATGCCCCTATATGCTTTCACCAGAAAAAACTGAAATAGTGAAGTGCAAATATATATGTCTTGTAGTACTGAAATACGCCCCTATACGCTTTCACCAGAAATAACTGCAACAGTGCACTGGTAAATATATATTTTTTTTTTTACTGAAATATGCCCCTATAAGTTTTCACCAGAAAATAACTTAAAGAGTGAACTGCGCATATATTTTTCTTGTAGGACTGAAATATGCACCTATACGCTTTCAACAGAAATAACTGCAACAGTTCAATGCTTATATATTTTTCTTTTTTTTCTGGAATACGCCCCTATATGCTTTCACCAGAAAAAACTGAAACAGTGAATTGCGTATATATTTGTCTTGTAGTATTGAAATACGCCCCTATACGCTTTTACCAGAAAAAACTGCAACAGTGCAGGGCGTATATATATTTTTTTCTTACTGAAATACCCCCGTATACGCTTTCACCAGAAAATAACCTCAGAGTAAACTGCGTATATATTTTTTTTGTAGGACTGAAATACGCACCTATGCGCTTTCAACAGAAATAACTGCAACAGTGCAGTGCGTATATACAGTATTTTTCTTTTTTTATGAAATACGCCCTATACGATTTCACCAGAAAAAACTGAAACAGTGAAGTGTGTATATATTTGCCTTGTAGTACTGAAATACGCCCCTATATGCTTTAACCAGAAATAATTGCAACAGTGCAGTGCGTATATATATTTTTATTTTACAGAAATACGCCCCTAAAAGCTTTTACCAGAAAAAAATGAAACAGTGAACTGCGTATGTATTGTAGGACTGAAATACGCCCCTATAAGCTTTCACCAGAAAGAACTGCAACAGTGCAGTGCGTATATATTTTTCTTTTTTTACTGAAATACGCCCCTATAAGCTTTCACCAGAAATAACTGCAACAGTGAAGTGCATATATATTTTTCTTTTTTAACTGAAATACACCCCTATACGCTTTCAACAAAAAAAAATAAACAGTGAACTGCGTATGTATTTTTCTTGTAGGACTGAAATACGCCCCTATATGCTTTCACCAGAAATAACTGCAACTGTGCAGTGCGTATATATTTTTCTTTTGTTACAGAAATATGCCCCTATACGCTTTCACAGAAAAAAATTAAACAGTGAAGTGCGTATGTATTTTTCTTGTAGGACTGAAATACGCCCCTTCAAGCTTTCACCAGAAAGAACTGCAACAGTGCAGTGCGTATATATTTTTTACTGAAATAAGCCCCCTAGGCGTTTTTACCAGAAAAATAATTAAACAGTGAAGTGCGTATGTATTTTTTTTGTACGACTGAAATACGCCCCTATAAGCTTTTACCAGAAAGAACTGCAACAGTTAAAGGGAACCTGTCACCCAAAAATCGCCTATTAAGCTGTTTACAGTACCTTATAGTGCTGTATAGTCGTTTCCTGATGCACTTTTTGTTAGTTTTGCAGCATGTATGCTCAGTCAGAAATCGATGTTATATTCAGCTGCTGCCCCGTGCTTCAAGTCAGGCTTGAAGTCACGGGGGCAGCGGCCTCGGCGTCTTACATGGCCCTCTCCCCGCCCCCTGCCTCTGTGACTGACAGCCGAAATCCGATTCCGGGACCGCGCTCAACGGCCGCATGCGCAGTAAAGGGCGGCAGGAGCGCGGTCCCGGCTGCCGCGCGTACTACGCGCCGTCTTACTTTCGCCGCACTGCGCATGCGCCCGACATCCTGTATCAAACGCGCCCGCGCCCGGCATCTGGGCGCGGGCGCGTTTGATACAGGATGTCGGGCGCATGCGCAGTGCAGCGAAAGTAAGACGCCGCGTAGTACGCGCGGCAGCCGGGACCGCGCTCCTGCCGCCCTTTACTGCGCATGCGGCCGTTGAGCGCGGTCCCGGAATCGGATTTCGGCTGTCAGTCACAGAGGCAGGGGGCGGGGAGAGGGCCATGTAAGACGCCGAGGCCGCTGCCCCCGTGACTTCAAGCCTGACTTGAAGCACGGGGCAGCAGCTGAATATAACATCGATTTCTGACTGAGCATACATGCTGCAAAACTAACAAAAAGTGCATCAGGAAACGACTATACAGCACTATAAGGTACTGTAAACAGCTTAATAGGCGATTTTTGGGTGACAGGTTCCCTTTAAGTGCGTATATATTTTTCTTTTTTTACTGAAATACGCCCCTAGACGCTTTCACCAGAAAAAACTTAAACAGTAAACTGCGTATATATTTTTCTTGTAATACTGAAATACGCCCTTATAGGCTTTCACCAGAAAGAACTGCATCAGTGCAGTGCGTATATATATATATATTTTTTAATATGCGCCTCTATACGCTTTCACAAGCGCGAGGAAATTCGCATTCGTTGCAAATCGAATTTTTCCTGAAATTTGGATCAAATTCCACTTCGTCATCTTCGATTCGCTCATCTCTAATAAGCATGTTATGGTGGCATTATTTGTGTACTGTACTGTTGTAATATATAACTGAGCAGTATATAAGCAAGCATTAACACTGTGCAGTAGTATTAATTGAATGAACTTACGGAGGGTATCAGAACTAAAATGTTATTTGGTGGTCTGTTTTTATGTGCCCATCACTGAAATACATAGGGTTTTGAAGGAAATAAACTCTGCGGTATTTCTGTGTAGACCAGTGGGGTCGGCCTTCCTTCGTCTGCTCCTGATTTCATCTCTTGTATGTATAATGTGATCCCTCACTGGGATGCTGGACACAATCTCTCACAAGTGAATTTAATATTTCTGTAGAAAAAAAAAAACAGGAAAACAATCGAGAATTGCTGGTTTTTCATTCCAGCCACAGGATGACTGCAGATCGCCGTCCCGTCCCCCGTGTGACACTTATACAGGAATCAAAACCACAGGAACGTCTAGATTTCGCTCCACAGAAGCTTTGCGGACATTTTCTTTTAATAAATGATGATACTCTCAGTGGAACCCCTCCATGCCGTTTTATTCAGATGCAAACAACTATATCTTACCCATCAAATATACATGAAATGATTTGAATCCTATCTGAAGATTCACTGCAAAAAAATCCCTAGTAGATACAAGTCCTTGAATTGTCCTAAATTCTCAAATTATTAGATACATCTGTTCCGTCGCATATTTTCTCCAACTTTGCTTTGCTTTAAAATTAAGGTGCCCTGAACACAATTTTTCTCAAAATATTGCATAAAGCTCCAAGAAACAACTCTAAATTCCTGCTTCCTCTCCTACAGTATATTATAAAACTGACTGCCTGCAGCCACCTCTAGGGGGAGCCCAGTGTACAGAAATGTATACAGTTTCCATGCAGCTCAATGGAAGCTGTAAAGATCAGTTTTCACTAATTGCCTCCCAGTGGTAAGTGTGGGAAATTGAAACAGTACTTACGTATGCAATAAAAAGACAACTTGTCCTGCAAACAACAAGACCGCACATTGCTGCGTTGATGCTAAACTAAAAAATGTATTAATTCTGAAAGGCGAGGTAAAAAAAAAATCTCTAAATTTGGAATGGCTCTGAAGTACAAAAATGACCCAATTATTGTTTTTTGTCACTCATGTTTAAGAGATGTTTAGCAGTGGGACATAAAGGGGTTGTCCAGGAGGCGATTCCAGAAGGAATTTTTTTTCCGTCCTGTCCAACCCCTTTTAAAGATACTTTGAAACCCCCTTTTTGTAGATTAAAGCCACATTAAGACTAGATTCACGAGTTAAAAAACTGACACACTGTCAGTTTTTCATAGCCCTTTTGCATCAGTGTGTGCATCAAATTTCTGTCCATGATCCATTTTTAACGTCTGTTTTGCATCAGTTTTTAATCGCCGTTAAAAACAGCCATTAAAAACAGATGAATTTGATTGGCTTCTTTTTTTAAAACCCATCTCCTGCAGCATGGACAGACTGGGAATTTAAAGTGGCCCTGGAAAAAATACTAAAAGTGGCTCAGTTTTATAGTCGGGTCCAAATTGATGGAAGGCAGGGCCAACAATACCATATTACGGCACATTATACCACCCCAACAGAGCCAAATACCACAGTAATACTATAATACTACCCCCAGCACCAAAAAATACATCCCCCAAAACTTTCACTGGCTGGCCGAGAGGATGGCTTAGGCAGCCCTCTAGGTATCAGCCCACCGGGAAATTTCTCTGTAAGGTCTATGGCCAATCCGCCCCTGTCCTGCCGTGTTCTGTAGTGTCTCTTGGGTATATAATGACCCCCCGTAGTGCCCCCAGTATCTATAATGGTCCCATTTATTGACACTAATGAGGGTGGAGGAGGTGTGAGCGACATTATTGGACTTTAATGGGAAACATTATTATGTCCGCTATGGGGACATATATACAGGGGGCACTATAGGGCCATGATATATACAGTGGATATAAAAAGTCTACACACCCCTGTTAAAATGTCAGGTTTCTGTGATGTAAAAAAATGAGACAAAGATAAATCATTTCAGAACTTTTTCCACCTTTAATGTGACCTATAAACTGTACAACTGAATTGAAAAACAAACTGAAATTTTTTAGGTAGAGGGAAGAACAAATATAAAAATAAAATAATATGGTTGCATAAGTGTGCACACCCTTCAACTAATACTTTGTTGAAGCACCTTTTGATTTTATTACAGTACTCAGTCTTTTTGGGTATGAGTCTATTAGCATGGCACATTTTGACTTGGCAAGATTTGCCCACTCTTCTTTGCAAAAACACTCCAAATCTGTCAGATTGCGAGGGCATCTCTTGTGCACAGCCCTCTTCAGATCACCCCACAGATTTTCAATCGGATTCAGGTCTGGGCTCTGGCTGGGCCATTCCAAAACTTTACTCTTCTTCTGGTGAAGCCATTCCTTTGTTGATTTGGATGTATGCTTTGGGTCGTTGTCATGCTGAAAGATGAAGTTCCTCTTCATGTTCAGCTTTCTAGCAGAAGCCTGAAGGTTTTGTGCCAATATTGACTGGTATTTGTAACTGTTCATAATTCCTTCTAGCTTAAAGGGGTTGTCGCACTTTGCTTTTTCAATCTTACCAGCAGTAGATGTCCTGATAACTTCCTGGTTTGGCTCCGGCAGTTTAGTGAAGGCCGGCCACGCCTCCTCATGACTCACCCTGAGAGCTCAGTCCTTGCGTGCTCGTTCATGTGGATGAGTCATCCTTCTGGAGCCGACAATGTATGTGAGGCCCCCCCCCAGTATAATAAACATTGAGTGCGGCCCCCCCCAGTATAATAAACATTGAGTGCAGCCCCCCCCAGTATAATAAACATTGAGTGCGGCCCCCCCAGTATAATATACATTGAGTGCGGCCCCCCCCCAGTATAATAAACATTGAGTGCGGCCCCCCCAGTATAATAAACATTGAGTGCGCCCCCCCCCCAGTATAATAAACATTGGTGGCGCAGTGGGTAGTGCCAATGAGGGTTAAAAAAATATATATAAAATTAACTCACCTCCACCAATTGATCGCGCAGCTGCCGGTCTCCTGTTCTTTCTTTAGGACCTGTCAAAGGACCTGTGGTGACATCACTGTGGTCATCACATGGTACATCATATGATCCATCACCATGGTAATGGACCATGTGATTAGCTCAGTGACGTCACCACAGGTCCTGAAGCAAGAACAGGAGACCGGCAGCTGCGCGATCAATTGGTGGAGGTGAGTTAATTTTTTATTTATTTTTTTAACCCTCATTGGCACTTCCCACTGCGCCACCAATGTTTATTATACTGGGGGGGGGCCGCACTCAATGTATATTATACTGGGGGGGGCCGCACCCAATGTTTATTATACTGGGGGGGCCGAACTCAATGTATATTATACTGGGGGGGGGCTGCACTCAATGTTTATTATACTGGGGGGGGCCTTACTCAATGTTTATTATACTGGGGGGGCCTCACTCAATGTTTATTATACTGGGGGGGGCTCACTCAATGTTTATTATACTGGGGGGGCCTCACTCAATGTTTATTATACTGGGGGGGCCGCACTCAATCAATGTTTACAGTGTATCACTGTATTCCGGCGGCAGGAGGGAGCGCACGGCGTCCTCGGTTGCTATGACGCCGTGCGCTCCCTCCTGCTACAAGAAAACAGTAATACATTGATATGATCGGGCGCCCGCACATGCGCAGAACTATGCGACGCAGCGCGCTCACAGTGTGAGTGAGAGGCCGGCTGTAGGATCGCAATAGTTACCAGTGCGCAGGTGCGGCATGGATGCGGCCGGCGAGATGCGGCCGTATCCATGGGATACCAGCACAAACAAAGGGGAGTGAAAGGAGCGTTTTTAGGCTGAATGCTATGGTTTTTTTAATGACATGTATTAGAAGAAATGTTCAGTGGGGGGCAATGATTTAATGTAACCCTATTTAATGAAGTGGGACAACCCCTTTAACTAAGGCCCCAGTTCCAGCTGAAGGAAAACAGCCCCTTGGCATGATGCTGCCACCACCATGCTTCACTGTGGGTATGGTGTTCTTTTGGTGATGTGCAGTGTTATTTTTGCGCCAAACATATCTTTTGGAATTATGGCCAAAAAGCTCAACCTTGGTTTCATCAGACCATAACACCTTTTCCCACATGCTTTTGGGAGACTTCAGATGTGTTTTTGCAAAATGTTGCCTGGCTTGGATGTTTTTCTTCGTAAGAAAAGGCTTTCGTCTTGCCCCTCTACCCCATAGCCCAGACATATGAAGAATACAGGAGATTGTTGTCACATGTACCACACAGCCAGTACTTGCCAGATATTCCTGCAGCTCCTTTAATGTTGCTGTAGGCCTCTTGGTAGCCTCCCAGACCAGTTTTCTTCTCGTCTTATTATCCAGTTCTTGGTAATGTCATTGTTGTGCCATATTTTCTCCACTTGATGATGACTGTCTTCACTGTGTTCCATGGTATATCTAATGCCTTGGGAATTCTTTTGTCCCCTTCTCCTGACTGATACCTTTTAACAATGAGATCCCTCTGATGCTTTGGAAGCTCTCTGTGGACCATGGCTTTTGCTGTGGGATGCGGCTAAGAAAATTTCAGAAAAGACCAACTAGAGCAGCTGAACTTTATTTGGGGTTAATCAGAGGCACTCTACATGATGGCCGGTGTCTGCTGACTCCTATTTAACAAGCTTGCTTAATTCTGAACACAGCTACATCCCCAGTTATAAAAGGGTGTGCACACTTATGCAACCACATTATATATATATATATATTTTTTTTTTGTTTTCTTCCCTCCACCTAAAAGATTTCAGTTTGTTTTTCAATTGAGTTGTACAGTTTATAGGTCACATTAAAGGTCAAAAAAGTTCTGAAATAATTTATCTTTGTCTCATTTTTTTTACATCACAGAAACCTGACATTTTAACAGGGGTGTGTAGACTTTTTATATCCACTGTGTATATATATATATATATTTTTTTATTATTATATTTTTATTTTATTTTTTATTGTGTACCTGTTTTAATGTCTGTTAGATGGGTGCACTCATATCTAAACGGCGCTAAAAATGGGCACATTGATTTCATTGGGATCTGTTTGGCCATGAAAACGTGCCAAAAAAGGACATGTCCTAATTTTTCACAGCCACAATTCACTAGCCTTTAAAAAAAAACCTGCCATGTGAGTAGCCCTATAGACTTTATTGGGTTCTTAAAGCAGCTGTAGTGTGAATATAGCCTAAGTCTCATGGGTCTGGCATCAGACACTCCTAGCGATAAGCTGTTCTCTCCCAGGGAAGCATGTGGCGGCCACTACAGGTGAAAAGCAGTGTTACATGTTGCCCATTCAAACGACTGCCTGACCATTCACGGGCCAACTCTATGTTAGCTGCTATACACTTGGCCAAGACCCCCCTCTCCATGATGTCCATAGGCCCTAATAAAACAGATGGAAAGAGGTTGTCCTCAGGAGGCTGCCCCTCTGCGCCTACATTAAATGCGTTTACAACCCAAAATTATACATTAGCAAAATAATAAGCAAAAATAAATGCATCAGTTGGGCGCGAAAAACTAGAAATAAGCTCAGCATACATCCATATTCCGCACCGGCACGAACGATTGCGTGACAGAATGATTTATCCTCGTCGTTAGACTGGTTACTAATTATGTACATATTAATTGTCGCGCGGTTTACCACTGTTTACCCCCAGCTCCATATTATGATCCGACAGATGTTAAATAATAGAGTCGGTGTCACTATGGGAACCCACTATTGTCAGTTTGGCAATTGACATCCTTCCCTCTGTGGAGGCAACATCTTTTTGATGCATCAGTTGTTGACAAGTGAAAATTTCATCACATCAGGTTCGCTTTTCTCTGCTTCTCCTGCCGGGGAATGTTCCTGATAGCAAAGCCTTGTGTTCTACATGTTAAGAAGAGACCTACGGTACCTGAAGGAGTGCGGTTGTAGGGGGAGGGTTCACATAATCTCCTCACTAAAGGCTTGCTATATTTAAAAATATAATTTAATTCCATTTATCTGCCATTTATGGTCAGCAAAGGCTCGAGATTATGAAAACTGCTGGACCATAGAGAGTTGTCTGGGCGGGATTGGAAGGTTAGTATTGGGTAACGTTAGATCTCAAGAGCACAACCCGCAAAGTAAAAAACATCCCATGTGCAGTATATGTGTGAAAGATACTCACCTGGGTTGTCTGTGCTTTTAGAGCCTGTACTACTGCAGTACTCTCTACACAGATGATGCCCAAATTGTTACGCAAGACCAGCAAAAATTATAATGACTACCAAGGTCCCGAATCATGGATGGAAACGATCAAAAATCTTTGGATGAATTAATAGTACAGGTGACTACGAGAAATGTTGTCAGTGAAAAATACCTCTCTTCCCCCTATCTCTTTCAATCATTCTCTGCTAAGTCAGTCTCAAGAGACAAGACAGCTGTCTGATAGACAGCTCACTGATGGATCAGATGACATGGTGCCCATAAAAAGCTATGGAGAAGGCAGGAGTGAGGAGAAGTCGGCTGCAGTGAGAGAGAGACACACATTGCTGCCCTTAGAAGTTTATGGAGAGGGAAAGAAGAATAAGTTGGTAGAGGGAGAACAAGGCATTTTCCCTGATAACATATATGACAGAGTTTCTTACTGATTCATGCACAATTTTTGGAAATGAGAGTCACTACTTAAGCCACTTTTGTCCAATGTCAGACAACACTTTTAATGTCAACAATACTTCATTGCCAGTAACATGTCTCCCAACAAAAAGTCCATGGACCTTTCTTGGTTGGCAACTGTGGAGGCTATTACCTCATCGAACTTACTTAATGTTGTGTCAACCACTTCAGAAGAAAGGCATGGTGCCCATGTAACAGAACCCCTGTTATTGCCTGGACTACAGACTGTAACCTTGTATAAACCCCCTGGATTCATTACTTTTATTTTGTTCAGTGTGTCACAGGCAATGCCCATTGTGTTTGTTCATTGTGTCGCATACAATGCCCATTGTGTTTGTTCATTGTGTCGCAGACAATGCCCATTGTGTTTGTTGAATGTATAGTTTTGGAGTTATAGAAATGTGTTAAAATGTATATTGTTCGCTTGGAAATAATTGAGCTGATACCACAATTAACTCAATTATCTCCCAAGCAGAGGGGAGCAATGTACAGTGATGAATGGGTGTGTTTAAACTGTAAAACTGTAAATGATTGACTGCTATTTTTATGTCCTCAGTTCCCAACAAGGTCCACCTGGGTGGTAAACTTGTTGGAAAATGTGTATAAAAGGCAATGCTTGTGTGGTCATTAAAGCAGTCCTGCTCAACCATCAAATGTAGCCTCATCTCGTTATTGAAGGGTACCTGCTTCCAGCTTAATCACTAGCTCTTTTAAGAGTTCTACTTCTCCCTCTCTACAAGGATCCAGCGGATGGGATATCGGGAATACTCTGCAGCACAGCTTCTCGCCAGGAAAAGGACGTCGCCGACGGCATACACCCTGCTTACAACCAGGGTGGCCGTTACAGTGCCCATTCAACTTTATGGCTGTTCATGTAATACATGGATGAGTTTGCCACACTGGGAGACACTGAGGGGATTCCAAGCATGGGACCTGTCTCAAATGATAAATATATATACAGTATACCAAAGTAATCTTAGTGAGATAACCCCTGGAATAAACTTTCTCTACCTAAGCTTGTAATAGAGGGACCTGAAATGCATCTAAGAGAATGAAGGTTTTGCCATTCACAAAGAAGAGTTCTTGTTGCACTGACATCCTCTGCCCACCACTGCTCTTTCTCCTCCTTGCGGGCCGTGCTACTCACCCAGTCAGCCCCTCTGTTCTGCCGGCAGTCTAGGCCCACTCTCCTCCCTCCTACAGCCGGTCACTGCTGTCGGCATCTAACGTTTCTTCTTCAGGCTGTGGTCTGTATGCCTGGGGTAAAGGCCTCCAGGTCTGTTCTGTAGAGCATACATGCATCCAAATTCTTTCTTAGCCTATGGCTGGCTGTCCCTGGGTACATAAGGCACTTTCCCAAGTGGGAATGTTTCTAGGTTTCTATCTTACCAGTGAATGTGTGATATTCTGTCTGTCTGCCCTTGCCACTGCCTGTTATCGACTCTGTTACTCTGCTGCCTGCCTTGCCCTGTCTCCTGACTACGATTATTGTCTGTCCCCTTGGTGATTTGCACCGTTGTCTCTGAACCCCATGGGTCAGCTGCCAACTACACCAGGACTATCTCAAGAGGTATCAGCCTGGTGGCTCCTCTGTAGCAAAGACCAGATTTCTGTATAGGGGTTAGAGGGTGAAAACCAAGGGAATGCCAGGATAACGCCCTTTGGAATAGCCCTAAGTCAACCTGTTTATTTGGCGAAGTTAGTCCACACCCACTGCACGTTACAGCTCTGTGAAGACTTGAAACTATACAATACTGACAATAGTAGTGGCCAGTTTTTTTTATATAAGGTCTATATACCATGTTTGAGAGGTAACATTATTAATCATTTATATTAGATAGATTAGGTTTTATGATGACCGAATTAATACATTTTATTTGGATATTTTTGACTTTTTCTGGATCAACACAATATAAAAATAACAGTTTTGCACTTGATGGTCCTTATTTTTCCCCACAATTTTACTTACCATATAATCTGTGTTTTCCTGGGTAGATGTTAAATAAAAATACTATTTAGTCTCTCCTTGATTTGCAATAACCTTCTACCATATCAGCTCTCATAAATTAATCTACAAAGTCATTGGACAGTTTCTAATTGCCCCTAAACTTGATGGCTTCATTCTGTGATAACAGCTCCTTCTATTATATATTACTCCTTCATATGTGACATCTTAAAAGCTTGACAAAACTCAGGGTCATAACCAGAGATTCATGTGCAAATCATGCCTGAGTAGTGTCATGGGTGAAGGAGTTAATTAGAGAAAGCATGGAGAAATCTTCAGACTTTCTCATGCAAAGCTCCAACTAAATGAGACTTGATGCCTCCAGATATCTAAACTATTTCAAATTAGCCGGCTTGAAACTTGCTTATTAATAAAAATCAAATGAAGTTGCGTATTATCCTTCAAGGGAGCTTTGGTAATATCTTGAAGGAATTAAGAACTTCTGTAGTCAAGTTTCCATGTGATAACCTAAGCTGAAAATTAGTTAATTAGCAGTTGAACGTGTTTGATAGTTCAAAGGAAGTGATGTGTATGGAGCACAGTATAGCACAGTAATGAAGATGTCATGTAACCAAACCAAAATAACATTATGTACATCCTAAACACTCCAGGCCTTCAGAATTGTATTTGGCTGGAGAATAAACCCAACAAATCCTTTTCTCTTTCGTCTCTGATGGTCTCACTTTGCTTATATGTTTGGTGTAAGGGTGGATTTTGGTCCATTCCATGCATGAAGATGGGTGCCATAACCCTACTCATATCAGCCCTACTTCCATTTATTTCATTTTTTACATTAATAATTGGTTAATGCCTTTGAGGGGTTGTCCAGAAAAACCTACTTTCATATACCCTATTTGTGAATTTGGTATTATTAGAGGGGCCCCCCTGAGGAGCCAGTGCAGAGGATGGGAGTGGTTGTGTCCCTAAAGAGGTGTCATGGTGTGCTCCCACAAGTTGTCGCTCCCTAGGTTCGGTGCAGTGAAAGAGTAGGTTGAAGAATCAGGCCAGAAGTGAACGTATAACAGTCTCTCTTTACTTAGTGTAAAATATATATTGTGGCAAACAGCAGCAATAAATACAATGTGCAGTTACTCTGGCACCAGATGTGGATGTACAGTGGCTGGTTCAATAGCAATAGGTTGGCATTAGCAAGCCCTTGTGGATATAGGTGTCCATTGTAGTAAAGGCTTAATGTTTGTCTGGCCTAGTGACAGTTTAGTTTGGTGGTGGTGTCTGAGCTGTTGTCCCTTACCTCGCAGCAGTGTCTGTAAAGCTGTATCTCACTGACCTCTCTGCTGTCTTGTCTCTTAAGTGTTTTCTTGAGGCAGTGTTAATTTGTTCTCACAGGAGAAGAATAGCTTGTTCCGGAGTTTTCCTCACAGGGAAAAAGATACGGTTCCGAGGAGGTAGAAGCTCTGACATGTGCTTCCTCACTCCCCCACTATCAGAACAAGACTCTCTCTATCCCTTACTTTCTCTGTCTCACTAGACTGGAACTTCCCCCCTGCAGGAAGCAGGACCAGACCACTCCTACTAAGTGGGGAGGAACGGGGTGGTTAGCCCTGTTCCTGCCAACCATGACCTCCTCTGCTAGAACACACGGCCACTACAATGAAAAACGCATAACATTACAACACATTACAAAGATCTGCAGATACCCCCAGGTCTGGGGTACTGTGCCTCTGTTCAAGATCCTTATTTCCTAGCTAGAGTATAGAGTGATCACAATGAGAGTGTCTTTCTCTTTATAAAGTAAGCAACAAGGGGTGGTGATAGGGGATTGGCGAAAAACATAATAATCCTGGAAAACCCATTTAAAGGCCCCACTGCGTCATATAAAATACACTACTATTATAAATGTCACAAGCTAGATATGGACCCCACTAAAGATTTTGATTTAGGACCCAGAAACCTCAACTTACACCTCCAAGGTCAGCCTTTTTGTCTCTAGATCTGTCAATATCTAGGCATTCAAAACCAATGAGTGGGTTTAAAACCTAAGTTGTCATTGATCTGAGGTCTGGACTCTCAGTCTCCACTCTCAAACTACAAGCCCTATCAATGTTTTATGCAGGTCCTCCCTCAGGTCCTTCTCATTGTCTCACCCCTTCTGCTTCCTATTGGGTACAGTGAGACTGTCAGAGCCCATGTGCTATCTATGAGGGAAAAAGTCATGTCAGGGCAGTAGTACCTAGATGTAGGATATTCTCTTTGGCTGGGTGCACATTGCATTTTTCTTTTTCTTGAGCATGTACACTGGGAAAGCTCACGATTTACGTGCTAAACATTTGCATAGGGTCAATTATCAAGACAAACACCAACAGCGTTTCCTTGACCCCCATCAGTCCACCATATGTAATGCAAAAAAAGAGGGTGGAATAACAGTAGATTAGGCTATTCCATCTACTGAGTCTAGTAAAAAATTGTGTACTGTGCAGTATATGTTTTTTTTTACTTGGTAGCCCATGGTTGGCAGGTGCCACAGTATGGCCTCCATCGCAGACATCCATTAAACATATACATCATGAGATTTCATGACACATATACATTGAACGGATGCCATACTGTGGAATCGGTCACTCTTAAGCTATAACGGCTTCTGTCTAACGTATATGTCACAAAAAGCTAATGAGCTGGTCATCAGCCATGGGTTATAACCCATGGGTGACAGATACCACTGTTAGAAATCCATCAAAGCCTCCATGTAGTCTACACTTTGGAAGCTCTATGGTCAACGAAGACAAAAAATCTCAATGTGAACCTTACATTATCTGAAAGTATCTGAAACTGAAAGCACAGATTAGAGCATAGCAGTCTTTATTCTACATCTCGTAACACGTACTAGGTGGATCTTTTGTTCTGAGCGCTGAACTTTTCCAAGGCAATATAGGATGCATCTGATTCTGATCTAATACATGGAACCTAAAAAATAAATCACATTAAAGAATAAAAGGCTTGAGTCAATAACCTAAGGTAGTCTGCATGGAAAATGCACATGTAAGTGATGAGATCACAGTTGTCATGGATGTCAGGGGCAGGTGGAGACAAAAAAGCTGTGACGGGTGGTGTGAGTTGCATTTTCTCCAGTTCCAGGTATTTCTTCCCCACTTGATGTTTTTCAGTTTACACCATAAAACATTTATTTTCAGATTTGCCTTTTGAGTTGAGCCGCTCTTCTTTCTGTAGGTGCTTGTTAGTCTGCGAGTAGCATAGCCTTTTACCTCTTCCTTCAGAAACTTTCATCTGGCAGAAACGCTAGACTTCCAGATTCTCATTAGGCCTGACATCCTATATCATTGCTAACAGGATTCTGCATACAAAACCCGACATGTATCTTAATGAGACAATGTTAGAATTCTTTTTATGGAAAGTTGGATGAGCAGAGAACAGAGATTATCTACTGAACTTCTAATCTTACTTTTTCTAGTGTCTCCCCTGCTCCTAAATTGCCCCTCATTATCCCTCGTACGGTAATGCTGGGACTGTACAGCCAGGTCATAGGGTCATCCGCGATACAGACCCTCGTTTTTTATTCCTATAACCTAATTGTCGGTAATTTAGCAGAAATAAATCTGCAGATTGGCTGCTCCCGGCATCGTTTCCTCTGTAATGTACAATCAAATTGAAACCAAAATGCTGGAATGCGAATCACCTTAAAATACAGATGTAGCAATCTTTGCCTTTACACGTAACACATTAAATACAGTTGCGGCAAACTTGACATTGACACTTAACAGAACCAAAGCCATCAAAGGATTTTTCAAAGAATTTTAAACCTATCTTCAGGATAATTTATCAGTATCTGATCGGTGGGGTCCGACACCCGGGACCCCCATGATAAGCTGTTGAGAAGACATCGGCGCTCTCAGTAGCACATCGCCGTCCATTGTACAGTGGCTGTGCTTGGTATCTCAGCTCAGCCCCATTCACTTCTATGGCCTAGGCTAAGCTGCGAGAAGGTTAGGGCACTACTGCTGTGTGTGCCGGTGCCTTCTCAAACAGCTGACAGCGGGGGTCCCACCAATCAGATACTGATGACCTGCCCAGAGGATAGGTCATCAGTTAAAAGTCTTGTCTTCTTACCAACTATGAAGAAGAGTTCTCCAGAATTATGGTAATTCTAAGCTAGAGCACTCCCTTTTGCATGATAAGGCACTAAGTCACCAGGGCTTATGATGTCTTATGATGCAGTTAGGGTTGGTTTCCAGGAGGTTCCATGAGATTTCTGCAACACTCAGGAGATTTGCCAACTCTTCCGGGAGTCCAGGACGTCTCCTCTAGACTTGGCACGTTTTCGCATTACCGAGTCAAATGCACTCTCTGTAAGACCATATGAAACCTTTGTACAGCACCATATAGTGCTCTATATGCACCACATATGCAACTAGTGGCCTACAGAGGCGCATTATGGTCCCTAACCAATGTTCTTCGGAAAGGACAGCATTTCTGTCCCCTGTAGTGGTACGTACAAGTATATGGATTGGTGGGACCTCCTCAGTTTGTTGTTTAGTATGTTTATTGTTATTATGTATGTAACACATTATATCTTGAACTTGACAGCCATCGTCGAATGTATGTTTTCGCATTTTATCACTTTATGAGCTCGGTGGTACTCTGGGGAAGTCATGGCACATCCAACATGGTGCTGAGGAGATCACCAGATGTCAGAATTGGTGGGGAGCAAGGCTGTGGTTGTTACTGTTGAGCCTGGTGATTCTACACTGTGGAACTTTTGGTAAGGAGTGTGGTAGAGCCCAAGGGTTGCTGCTAGTGTTGTACGAACAGGCAGTTGAGCTTTGTCTGTTCCTGTGAAGCTTGTGAACCTGAGGAGTGGATGATCAAGAGGGAGGTGTCATGAAGACCCTTGCCTGCGGCAGATCTTATGGTGATATTGCCAGTAATTGTTCTGTTACCCTGCATCTGAGAGTAAGAGAAACCTCCTAGAGTGTGTGTAGTCCACAACCCACCAGAGACCACCACCATTGCTAGTGGCCACCAAGGTAGTTGTAGAATTTTTTCAACGTTCAAGTAATAAGATTTCAGTTGGCTTTTAGTAAACTTGTTTTTGCTGCAAGAAAATTGAGTTTTCAGCCATTTTTCCAGCTACTACATACCTTGCCACATTGGGCCTGTCTTTACACGAGCAATGAAAGTGCAGAGGTTGGAGCTGGCTACTTTACCGTACATGCACTGATGTCCTGCTCTAGATCGGTCCAATAGCCAGATGAAACATTTATTGCATGCAGATTTTCTGCGTGGATTTGCGTGCGGAAAATCCAAATTTTTATTGTATTCTATGAGAATTTGAAATTGTCCTGTACACGATGCAGATTTTTTTCCTCGCGGATTTTGATCTACAGTGCAGATTTTGAAATCCGCCGCATGTCAATTTATTTTATTTGCCCTGACCGGATTTTCTCTATTCACTTCAATGTGGAGAGGAAAATCCGCACCAAATCCGCATCAAATTCTCATGCAAATCTGCATGTAAATCGATGCGGATTGACCACACGGATTTCCCTGCGAACACGTGTGAATTTCAGTACGGATTGTCCGCACATAAATCCTGAACGTGTGCGTGTACCATTAGGGACCCTTAATTGGGACAAGGTCCTAAATGGAGAAGCCCTGGTCAGGGCATGGCTGCCCAGGTTAACCAACTACCATACCGGGACTAATTGTCGAAAGCTACCGACTAATAAAATCACTCTCTTATTATTATTGCCATCAATATTTAGTACTAAAACTGCTTACTGGTTGGTATGTCTACTAGGGTTTCCTTAACCCGGGGCAAAGATTCAGTTTGCTTTCCTAGCCCTGTAGATAAATATTCCCTGGAAAGGCAGAGTAGCCTATAGGCATCCGTCTGGCACTTAGGACTCAGGTCCTACTATACCCCCTGCCAGTATAGAGGGGCAATGACGTGTAGTATTTGCCCAATCATGGAGCTGTCTCACTATATGTGCAGTATGATGTCATCATATATATGGTGACATCATTGGCAGTAAAGTTTTTACAATGAACCTAAGGGCTTCTTCTCTCCTATGTATGGATGTGATGCTACATTTTCCTTCCCGTGGCTCTCTAGTATGTTTTCTTTTTGCTTGTTTTTATGAATATTGTGACTGAGGACATTGCAGCAGGTTCTGTAGAGAAAAAAAAAGGTAACGTAAATTAATCAATTACTTCTGGGTCATAAACTTCACAAAAATGCTCCTCAGGGGGACGGATGAATCAGTTTCTTATCAGATTTAGACATCATGCGGACCCCCTACCTGCTGTTAAAAAGCTGAAAAAACAGTTTTCCCTCTATGACGAGTGTTTCATGTGTAAAAATATCGCTACAAAGAGCTTCTGAGACATCCCCAAGGCTATTGTCTAAACTCGGGTGGAAATATTTAGTCTCAAAGTATTGAGCATTAAATGGCGTCGTGTGTGTTCCCTTAGTCCCATAGATTGAAAAAACTCCCAAAAATGACCAAGATTTTTAATTAAATGTCTGATTCTGCATTGGATGGTGGTGCTCACTGCTATGGGGTCAATGATGGTTATAGGTATGCCACTAAATAGGTGCAGCTTGCTGTATGCACAATTATACCGTTTATACAGTTTGGCATCTATAGACAGTTAGCTCCCTCTAGTGGTGGCTGCTAAAATTATAGAATTAAAGAGGACCTTTCACCGATCCTGACATTGTGAACTAAGCATACAGACATGTAGAGCGGCGCCCGGGGATCTCACTGCACTTACTATTATCCCTGGGCGCCGCTCCGTTCTCCTGCTATGCCCTCCGGTATCTTCGCTCACTAAGTTATAGTAGGCGGAGATTTCAGTCCCAAAGTTATGGTAGGCGGAGTCTGCCCTTGTTCTGCTGTAGCGCTGGCCAATCGCATTGCAGAGCTCACAGCCTGGGAGGTTATTTTCTCCCAGGCTGTGAGCTCTGCAATGCGATTGGCCAGCGCTACAGAAGAACAAGGGCAGACTCCGCCTACTATAACTTAGTGAGCGGAGATACCGGAGGGCATAGCAGGAGAATGGAGCGGCGCCCAGGGATAATAGTAGGTGCAGTGAGATCCCCGGGCGCCGCTCTACATGTCTGTATACTTAGTTCACAGTGTCATAATCGGTGAAAGGTCCTCTTTAAAGGTGTTTTCCAAAAATCTGATACTCATGACCTGTCCTCAGGATAGGTCATCAATATCATATGAGTGGGGGTTGGACACTCGGAAACCCGGGTTTGAAGATGCCGCAGTTCTTTAGTAAGTGTCGTGTCTTTGTCTTAGGCCAGTGACATCATGTTAATCAGTCACGTGGTCAAGTGAATGGAGATGAGCTGCAGTACCAAGGAAGGCCGCTATCCAATGGACGGCGCTGCGATGAGCAAACAGCTGATTGGAGGGGGTGCGGG
The DNA here is from genome assembly GCF_014858855.1 of Bufo gargarizans. NCBI lineage: Eukaryota > Metazoa > Chordata > Amphibia > Anura > Bufonidae > Bufo > Bufo gargarizans. Next base: position 196,703,794 of record NC_058086.1, read on the forward strand.
CTGTCTGAGGATAAGTAATCAATATCAGAATCTCGGGAAACCCCCTTTAATTAATAGTTGAACTATGACTATCTAAAAAGGTAGATATTAAAGGGGTTGTCTAATTTTCATCCTTAGCTGATCGCCATGATTTTGCCCTGCCATACCTTTTTCCCTGCACTGACCTCTTCAGGGGAAACAAAGAATTACATGCCGGCCGTTGGAAGTCAATGTGACATCCATATGTTCTAATAAGGCCAATGCAAGGGGGTGGTGTGAATGTTCTGTATGGATGGAGGGTTGGCGGTGAGACTCAACAAGTCTTAGGCAGCCGCCACGTAGATGTACGAGCCTGAATGTGAAGCGAGAGGGGTCGACCAAGAAAATCCCGAAATGCAATAGACATTAGGAAGGTGATAGAGAAGGAGTTTGTGCAATTTTGTTGAGGACATTGAACGTAATGAGCGACCATAATTCTCCCGGCGATGGCTTCCTGTGACTGGGAGACGTGTGGAAAGGTCACGCTCTGAAAAATACATTCGATTTAGGAATTTAGCAGTAAAACTAATGAAGACAGGAAATCCCTCTTTCGGATAACTTCATTGTGAATCGACTGCTTTACATGTGTATTTGCATATGCGAAGTATGCGAGATACGCCATATACTAATTAAAACGACAGGGAAAATAAAAATAAATAAATAAAAAAAATAGGCGTCCTAACCGGCCAAAGCTACCGTTAATGACGGCGATGTGATGAGGCTGATGTGATCGTTAGTGTCTGATTGTATATTTTCAGCTCCTCTTCTGGCGTTCTTATGTCGCTCGTACGCCGCATTCAATGAAAAATAGCCCCTAGTAAGAGCAGCAGAATCCTCAGATCTGCTTTTAATTCAAAGAAGCACGGTGTCCAGATCATTTAAGATGTTATGTGCAACCTCGAAGGATTTTCATTGTGAAGAAATGTGTATTGCTGCCAAATGGGTTAGACGCTCGTGTTTTTATTTGCCTAAAAATGAAATCTGCAGAAGCGGAATAGAAATGTGCAGTTTCGGCTACGGATAGAGCGGCGATGATCATATTGTCGATAGGTAGTATATCAGCCGGTGGCATTATAATGCACAGCTAAGGCTACTTTCACACTGGCGTTTCTGGGTCCCTGAAACGGATCTCACAAGCGGCCGAAAACGGATCAGTTCAACCCCAATGCATTCTGAATGGATAAGGACCAGTTTGGCTCCGTTGCGTCTCCATTCTGCTCTGGAGGCGGACACCGCCTGACGGTGTGGACCCAAGCGGATCCGTCCTGACTTACAATGTAAGTCAATGGGGACGGATCCGTTTTCACTGACACAATATGGTGCAATTGAAAACTGATCCGTCCCCCATTGACTTTCAATGTAAGTCAGGACGGATCCGTTTTGACTTAGACCTTTTTTAAAAAAAAAATAATAATAATGCAAACGGATCCGTTCTGAACGGATATAAGCGTTTGCATTATCGGTGCGGATCCGTCTGTGCAGATACAATACGGATCCGCACCGAACGCAGGTGTGAAAGTAGCCTTATATTATGTTATATTATATGTTGTACTGGCAAGTCAAATTACTGTTGTGTCCAAGCGTGCCCATACGATAGAGGCAGACCATGAGAAGGGCCCCCCTCCCCTCTTTTGCAAGCACCTGTGCGGGACACCCCTCTACAGAAAGGGTGGAGAGTCTTAGAATGGGCATGGGGCATGAGGAAGGGACCATAAAGCCCTATTTTCCGGGGTGGAAAATCTAGCATCATAATGGGGGTCCATTTTAAGCATTGCAAGGGGCCCCCTCTTTTCTTGCCCGCGTCTCTTCTTCTGTACCATCCTTTCAGGACTCATGCAGTATATGGTTTATTAATGACGCTCTATGACCTATGAGCAGTCTCTTCATACTTATTGGCTCCTAAGGCTAGGGTCCTAAAGAAGCATTGGTAGCCAAAAGGGAGAAAAGTTTATGGTGAGGAACCAAGACAGAAGACAAGGTAGACAACCTGATTTCATAACCCTGCAATAAGAAAGAGTTGCAAAAGAAACATTAAAATGTGTAATATGAATACAATGCACGTGTCCTTATTCCTGTGCAGCTAGGTAATAAAAAAAGGGGCTCCTATATGGCAAACCTCTTACTGGTATGATGCTTGAGCTGTGCTGTGAACCTGGAGACAGTCAGATGTCTTTCCCTTCTTTAATGAAACACTGAGCTTCTGCAGCTGCATCTCCCTTCCATCCTGCAGCTCCATCCCATCCTGAAGATGCATCCTCAGTATCATCCTGCAGCTAATACCCAATCCCATCCTTCAGCTGCATGCCCTCCCCATCCTGCAGCTGCATGCCCTCCCCATCCTGCAGCTGCATGCCATCCTGAAGATGCATCCTCAGTATCATCCTGCAGCTAATACCCAATCCCATCCTTCAGCTGCATGCCCTCCCCATCCTGCAGCTCCATCCTATCCTGCAGTTGCATCCCTAATATCATCCTGCCGCTGCTACCCTATCCCATTCTGCAGCTGTATTCTCCCTGTCCTCCTACAGCTGCATCCCCCTTCCCATTCTGCATCCAGCTTCCATCCTGCAGCTGCATCTCCCCTTGGATCCTGCATCCTCATCCACCTGCCCTTTCTGCAGCTGAATCCTTCCTATCATCATGCACCTGCATCTCCCTCCCATCCTGCAGTTGCATCCCTAATCTTATCCTGCCGCTGCATTCCCCCTGTCATGCTACAGCTGCATCCTCCTTTCTATTCTGCAGCTCCATCTCATCTTGCAGTTGAATTTTCCATCCTATCCTGCAGCAGCATTCTCCCTGTCCTCCTACAGCTGCATCCCCCTTCCCATTCTACATCCAGCTCCCATCCTGCAGCTGCATCTCCCCTTGGATCCTGCATCCTCATCCATGTTCCCATCCTGCAGCTGAATCCCTCCTATCATCATGCACCTGCATCTTCCTCCCATCCTGCAGTTGCATCCCCCATTTCATCTTGCAGCTGCATTCCCCCTCCCATTCCACATCTGCATCCTCTTCCCTTTCCCCAGCTGCATCTCCCATTCATTCCTGCAGCTGCATCTCCCTCCTATCCTGCAGCTGCATCTCCCTTTACATCCTGCAGCTCCGTCCCACATTTCGCTTTTATCCCAATCTTTTTTACTCAAAATAGAATTTTTAATAGACTGAAGATGTTTCTTATTTAGAAAGAGCCTGCAGGCTGGGGAAGAGTACATGCTGTGTGATGGGGAAGAAGCAGAGACTTCATCCTGATATACAGAATTTTAAAGTTTCATATATCACAGATTTTTCAAACATACGTACACATTGAGCTTACCATGAGAAAGGCTGAAATGATATAATCATACATTTGTCACGTAGTGATGTGGGAGGGAACACCACACCGACAACAGGAGGGAAGGGAAAAGGAACTAGGCCTCAAAGCTAGGGAAAGGGAAATGGACACCTCCTATGGAAACTCTAATCCTAGCCCTGACTCCTATCCTTATGAACGGACCTTGAGGGTAGGAATGTTCATACACTGGAACCTGAGACCCTGGAAACCCTGAATTGCCCCGGAGAAGTGTCTGGGCTTGAGACGGCCTGTTCCTTCCAATATGAAGGAACAAGCGTCTACCTGAGGCCTAGTAACAAAAGACAGAGGGGAAACAACAAAATATAAAAGGGAAGTAACATTTAACTTTTGAATTAAATGGACGAACAGGAGCTCAGAAGAGGACCACACACCAGCACTTCCAATACCAAACTGAAGCTATCAACGGCATAGCATGATGGATGAAGCCAGAATAGAGGAGTTGGAATGATCACTAAGCTACACCTGAGACAAGAGGTGTGGTCATTACCAGCATCCACACTGAAACCAGTGAAACCAAAGAGGCTGTCAGATCACATCACGTGCAGCCAGTCTCTTAGATCTTCTGACACCTGTCATGTTAGAGACATTGAGAATATTAGTTTCAAACTGAAATAACGCTGTAGCCCATGACTAGTAGCTGTGAGCCATCACTTTCCACCTTATCGGTATCAGAAGACCATTGGGGGGGGTCATTTACTAAGACTAGTGTTTTTTGCGCCGCAATCTGCGGCAGAAATAAGTCTAATATAGGAATATTGCAAATGACCCCCATATGCTTAGACACCACTGTAATTGGGCGACAAACTCTCTATAATCAATAATGTATCTACACTGAAATAGCACACCGTTTTACGGCTGCAGTGCGACTAGAAAGGGTTCTTCAATAGGGATGAGCGAACTCGAACTGTATAGTTCGGGTTCGTACCGAATTTTGGGGTGTCCGTGACACGGACCCGAACCCGGACATTTTCGTAAAAGTCCGGGTTCGGGTTCGGTGTTCGTCGCTTTCTTCGCGCTTTTGTGACGCTTTCTTGGCGCTTTTTGAAAGGCTGCAAAGCAGCCAATCAACAAGCGTCATACTACTTGCCCCAAGAGGCCATCACAGCCATGCCTACTATTGGCATGGCTGTGATTGGCCAGAGCACCATGTGACCCAGCCTCTATTTAAGCTGGAGTCACATAGCGCCGCCCGTCACTCTGCTCTGATTAGCGTAGGGAGAGGTTGCGGCTGCGACAGTAGGGCGAGATTAGGCAGATTAACTCCTCCAAAGGACTTGATTAACTGATCGATCTGCAGCTGTGGATCATTGAGCTGCTGATCCTCAATTGCTCACTGTTTTTAGGCTGCACAGACCGTTTGTCAGTCTCATTTTTCTGGGGTGATCGGCGGCCATTTTGTGTCTTGTGGTGCGCCAGCACAAGCTGCGACCAAGTGCATTTAACCCTCAATGGTGTGGTTGTTTTTTGGCTAAAGCCTACATCAGGGTGAAGCTGTCACACCAAGTGCATTTAACCAGCAATAGTCTGTTCATTTTTTGGCCATATACAAAATCAGGGGCAAGCTGCGCCTGTCACCAAGTGCATTTAACCCTCAATGGTGTGGTTGTTTTTTGGCTAAAGCCTACATCAGGGTGAAGCTGTCACACCAAGTGCATTTAACCAGCAATAGTCTGTTCATTTTTTGGCCATATACAAAATCAGGGGCAAGCTGCGCCTGTCACCAAGTGCATTTAACCCTCAATGGTGTGGTTGTTTTTTGGCTAAAGCCTACATCAGGGTGAAGCTGTCACACCAAGTGCATTTAACCAGCAATAGTCTGTTCATTTTTTGGCCATATACAAAATCAGGGGCAAGCTGCGCCTGTCACCAAGTGCATTTAACCCTCAATGGTGTGGTTGTTTTTTGGCTAAAGCCTACATCAGGGTGAAGCTGTCACACCAAGTGCATTTAACCAGCAATAGTCTGTTCATTTTTTGGCCATATCCCAGTCTAATTCTGTCACTAAATCCATACCGGTCACCCAGCGCCTAAATACTAGGCCTCAAATTTATATCCAGCTAAATCTGTCCCTAGTGCTGTAGCTGGGCGAGTTATTTAGTGTCCGTTCAAGCACATTTCTTGTTCTGGGTTGAAATACAATTCCCAATTTAGCAATTTCATAATTTAGTGGTTCCTGCTATATCAGAGCTCTTTGAAATCTATCCCAAAAAGGGTATATAATATTGAAGGTGCACATAGGGTCATTCAGAGTAACTTCACACACACCCGCTACTGTGTATTTCCAAGTCTAATTCTGTCACTAAATCCATACCGGTGACCCAGCGCCTAAATACTAGGCCTCAAATTTAATTCCCTCTAAATCTCTCGTTACCCACCGCTGTACTGTTGTTGCTGGGCAAGATATTTAGTGTCCGTCAAAGCACATTTTTTGTTCTGGGTTGAAGTACAATTCCCAATTTAGCAATTTCATAATTTAGTGGTTTCTGCTATATCAGAGCTATTTGAAATCTATCCCAAAAAGGGTATATAATATTGAAGGTGCACATAGGGTCATTCAGAATAACTTCACACACACCCGCTACTGTGTATTTCCAAGTCTAATTCTGTCACTAAACCCATACCTGTCACCCAGCGCCTAAATACTAGGCCTCAAATTTAAATCCCTCTAAATCTCTCGTTACCGTTGTCCTGTTGTAGCTGGGAAAGTTATTTAGTGCCCGTCAAAGCACATTTTTTGTTCTGGGTTGAAGTACAATTCCCAATTTAGCAATTTCATAATTTAGTGGTTCCTGCTATATCAGAGCTATTTGAAATCTATCCCAAAAAGGGTATATAATATTGAAGGTGCACATAGGGTCATTCAGAATAACTTCACACACACGCTTCTGTGCATTTCCAAGTCTAATTCTGTCACTAAATCCATACCGGTGACCCAGCGCCTAAATACTAGGCCTCAAATTTAATTCCCTCTAAATCTCTCGTTACCCACCGCTGTACTGTTGTTGCTGGGCAAGATATTTAGTGTCCGTCAAAGCACATTTTTTGTTCTGGGTTGAAGTACAATTCCCAATTTAGCAATTTCATAATTTAGTGGTTTCTGCTATATCAGAGCTATTTGAAATCTATCCCTAAAAGGGTATATAATATTGAAGGTGCACATAGGGTCATTCAGAATAACTTCACACACACCCGCTACTGTGTATTTCCAAGTCTAATTCTGTCACTAAATCCATACCGGTGACCCAGCGCCTAAATACTAGGCCTCAAATTTAATTCCCTCTAAATCTCTCGTTACCCACCGGTGTACTGTTGTTGCTGGGCAAGATATTTAGTGTCCGTCAAAGCACATTTTTTGTTCTGGGTTGAAGTACAATTCCCAATTTAGCAATTTCATAATTTAGTGGTTTCTGCTATATCAGAGCTATTTGAAATCTATCCCTAAAAGGGTATATAATATTGAAGGTGCACATAGGGTCATTCAGAATAACTTCACACACACCCGCTACTGTGTATTTCCAAGTCTAATTCTGTCACTAAACCCATACCTGTCACCCAGCGCCTAAATACTAGGCCTCAAATTTAAATCCCTCTAAATCTCTCGTTACCGTTGTCCTGTTGTAGCTGGGAAAGTTATTTAGTGCCCGTCAAAGCACATTTTTTGTTCTGGGTTGAAGTACAATTCCCAATTTAGCAATTTCATAATTTAGTGGTTCCTGCTATATCAGAGCTATTTGAAATCTATCCCAAAAAGGGTATATAATATTGAAGGTGCACATTGGGTCATTCAGAATAACTTCACACACACGCTTCTGTGCATTTCCAAGTCTAATTCTGTCACTAAATCCATACCGGTGACCCAGCGCCTAAATACTAGGCCTCAAATTTAATTCCCTCTAAATCTCTCGTTACCCACCGCTGTACTGTTGTTGCTGGGCAAGATATTTAGTGTCCGTCAAAGCACATTTTTTGTTCTGGGTTGAAGTACAATTCCCAATTTAGCAATTTCATAATTTAGTGGTTTCTGCTATATCAGAGCTATTTGAAATCTATCCCTAAAAGGGTATATAATATTGAAGGTGCACATAGGGTCATTCAGAATAACTTCACACACACCCGCTACTGTGTATTTCCAAGTCTAATTCTGTCACTAAATCCATACCGGTGACCCAGCGCCTAAATACTAGGCCTCAAATTTAATTCCCTCTAAATCTCTCGTTACCCACCGCTGTACTGTTGTTGCTGGGCAAGATATTTAGTGTCCGTCAAAGCACATTTTTTGTTCTGGGTTGAAGTACAATTCCCAATTTAGCAATTTCATAATTTAGTGGTTTCTGCTATATCAGAGCTATTTGAAATCTATCCCTAAAAGGGTATATAATATTCAAGGTGCACATTGGGTCATTCAGAATAACTTCACACACACACGCTTCTGTGCATTTCCAAGTCTAATTCTGTCACTAAATCCATACCGGTCACCCAGCGCCTAAATACTAGGCCTCAAACGCAGCCGCCTGTCTACAGCCAATGTGGACAAGCTGACGTTCATAAAAATGAACCAGGCATGGATCCCACAGGATCTGTCCGTCCCTTGTCCAGATTAGACATTAACTACCTCCCCTTAACCATATATTATTGGACTCCAGGGCACTTCCTCATTCAATCCTATTTTTATTTTCATTTTACCATTATATTGCGAGGCTACCCAAAGTTGAATGAACCTCTCCTCTGTCTGGGTGCCGGGGCCTAAATATATGCCAATGGACTGTTCCAATGTTGGGTGATGTGAAGCCTGATTCTCTGCTATGACATGCAGACTGATTCTCTGCTGACATGAAGCCAGATCCTCTGTTACGGGACCTCTCTCCTCTGCCTGTGTGCTGGGCCTAAATTTATGAAAATGGACTCTTACAGTGGTGGGTGACGTGAAGCCTGATTCTCTGCTATGATATGAAGACTGATTCTCTGCTGACATGAAGCCAGATTGTCTGTTACGGGACCTCTCTCCTCTGCCTGGGTGCTGGGCCTAAATATATGCCAATGGACTGTTGCAGTGGTGGCTGACGTGAAGCCTCATTCTCTGCTATGACATGCAGACTGATTCTCTGCTGACATGAAGCCAGATTGTCTGTTACGGGACCTCTCTCCTCTGCCTGGGTGCTGGGTAGTGTTGAGCGCGAATATTCGAAAAGCAAATTTTTTTCGCGAATATCGCAACTTCGCGATTTCGCGAATATTTCGAATATAGTGCTATATATTCGTAAAAACGAATATTCGTTTTTTGTTTTTTCCCCCCCCCACAAAATTACAGTACACATATAATTGATTGTTTCCCAAAGGTCCAACAGCTCAGATCTTACTCACATTGCCTAGAAAGTGATTGAGGCGCGAATCTTCGTAAGGCGATTTTATTAGCGCACATGCGAATATCGGCACGTCCCAGAACAGAGGCAAAGGGCTTTGCATTCATACATTAGTGAATTGAGTTGCGAATCTTCGTAAGGCGATTTTATTAGCGCACATGCGAATATCGGCACGTCCCAGAACAGAGGCAAAGGGCTTTGCATTCATACATTAGTGATTGAATTGAGCTGCGAATCTTCGTAAGGCGATTTTATTAACGCAAATGCAAATATCTACACTTGTCCCCAGAACAGAGAGGCAAAGGCCTGTGCATTCATATAGTATAGCACCATATTCGCGAATACGTAGAACTTCGTAAAATTTGATTAACGAAAATTCGTATTTTTTATTTTACTTTCCACCTTACAGATTACATTGATCTGTACTCTGTCAACTACTGTCATCACCCCCCACTGTATCTCGATTGATTCCCAAAAGTCTCACATTCCCTAGAAAGTGATTGAGGTGCGAATCTTCGTAAGGCGATTTTATTAGCGCACATGCGAATATCTACACTTGTCCCAGAACAGAGGCAAAGGGCATTGCATTCATACATTAGTGATTGAATTGAGTTGCGAATCTTCGTAAGGCGATTTCATTAGCGCACATGTGAATTTTGCATAGCATATGTATTATGCGATGCGAAAATTCGAATTATCGCATATGCGAAATAATAACGAATTTGAATAATCGCGAATATTTTACGAATATTCTTTCGAATATTCACAAAATTTCGCGAATTCGAATATGGGACATGCCGCTCAACACTAGTGCTGGGCCTAAATTTATGACAATGGACTGTTGCAGTGGTGGGTGACGTGAAGCCTGATTCTCTGCTATGACATGCAGACTGATTCTCTGCTGACATGAAGCCAGATTGTCTGTTACGGGACCTCTCTCCTCTGCCTGGGTGCTGGGCCTAAATATATGCCAATGGACTGTTGCAGTGGTGGCTGACGTGAAGCCTCATTCTCTGCTATGACATGCAGACTAATTCTCTGCTGACATGAAGACAGATTCTCTGTTACGGGACCTCTCTCCTCTGCCTGGGTGCCGGGGCCTAAATATCTGAGAATGGACTGTTCCAGTGGTGGGTGACGGGAAGCCAGATTCTCTGCTATGGAACCTCTCTCCAATTGATTTTGGTTAATTTTTATTTATTTAATTTTTATTTTTATTCATTTCCCTATCCACATTTGTTTGCAGGGGATTTACCTACATGTTGCTGCCTTTTGCAGCCCTCTAGCTCTTTCCTGGGCTGTTTTACAGCCTTTTTAGTGCCGAAAAGTTCGGGTCCCCATTGACTTCAATGGGGTTCGGGTTCGGGACGAAGTTCGGATCGGGTTCGGATCCCGAACCCGAACATTTCCGGGATGTTCGGCCGAACTTCTCGAACCCGAACATCCAGGTGTTCGCTCAACTCTATTCTTCAACCCAATCAATATTCTAAGTGTTTCTCATCTGAAAAACAACATATCGTTAGAAATAACATTTTTTTTATATACTGCGGGGATATTGGAGAATTACGTGTAAACACTAGATAAAGCAATAAATTGCAAACTCACCTTTTCCGTGTGCACTGAATCCATTTAGAAAATGACTACAATCAATATCATCATTTATTTTATTTGTTGGCTTTTTTTATATGTTTTTTCCCACTACATTATGGTCACTTTCACATGTGATTGTGATACGGTTATACTGCAGACCCCTTTAGACCCCCACATTCAGCATAGTACACCATTCCATTTTTTGCAGAGAGCAGTGCAGCTGCAGGGGCTTCGGGCTGTGACGCTGGATGCTAATCTTTGACACCTGCTTGATATGCCGCCGGCAGTTGTCTCCTCTTTGTGCCTTCACCACCATCTTTAGACTGGAGGTCTCTGCGCAGCAATTCATTCTGTTCTACCATCCTGCATATGTGCACTGGGTAGTAACATACATTGTGAATTAACTGTATCATTTACATGCAGTAACAAGCATACAGTCATCTGCAGTCACATGCATTATACTATAAACTTCAGCTGCTGCGGAACATCATAGTACAAACTTCAGCTGCTGCGGAACATCATAGTACAAACTTCAGCTGCTGCAGAACATCATAATACACACCTCACCTGCTGCAGAACCTCATAATACACATTTCAGCTGCTGCAGAACATCATAATACACATTTCAGCTGCTGAAAACATCATAATACAGACCTCACCTGCTGCAGAACCTCATAATGCACACCTCAGCTGCTGCAGAACCTCATAATACACACCTCACCTGCTGCAGAACCTCATAATACACACATCAGCTACTGCAGAACCTCATAATACACACCTCAGCTGCTGCAGAACTTTATAATACAAACCACAGCTGCTGCAGAGCATTATAATACACACCTCAGCTGCTGCAGAGCATTATAATACACACCTCAGCTGCTAGATAACATCATAATACACACCTCAGCTGCTGCAGAACATCATAACACACCTCAGCTGCTGCAGAACATCATAAGACACACCTCAGCTGCTGCAGAACATCATAATACACACCTCAGCTGCTGCAGAACATCCTAATACACACCTCAGCTGCTGCAGAACATCCTAATGCACACCTCAGCTGCTGCAGAACATCATAATACACACCTCAGCTTCTGCAGAACATCATAATACACACCTCAGCTGCTGCAGAACATCATAATACACACCTCAGCTGCTGCAGAACATCCTAATACACACCTCAGCTGCTGCAGAGCATCCTAATACATACCTCAGCTGCTGCAGAGCATCCTAATACACACCTCAGCTGCTGCAGAGCATCCTAATACACACCTCAGCTGCTGCAGAGCATCCTAATACATACCTCAGCTGCTGCAGAACATCCTAATACACACCTCAGCTGCTGCAGAACATCCTAATACACACCTCAGCTTCTGCAGAACATCATAATACACACCTCAGCTGCTGCAGGACATCATAATACACACCTCAGCTGCAGAACATCATAATACACATCTCAGCTGCTGCAGAACATCCTAATACACATCTCAGCTGCTGCAGAACATCCTAATACACACCTCAGCTTCTGCAGAACATCATAATACACACCTCAGCTGCTGCAGAACATCATAATACACACTTCAGCTGCAGAACATCATAATACACATCTCAGCTGCTGCAGAACATCATAATACACACCTCAGCTGCAGAACATCATAATACACACCTCAGCTGCTGCAGAACCTCCTAATACACACCTCAGCTGCAGAACATCATAATACACACCTCAGCTGCTGCAGAACATCCTAATACACACCTCAGCTGCTGCAGAGCATCCTAATACATACCTCAGCTGCTGCAGAGCATCCTAATACACACCTCAGCTGCTGCAGAGCATCCTAATACACACCTCAGCTGCTGCAGAGCATCCTAATACATACCTCAGCTGCTGCAGAACATCCTAATACACACCTCAGCTGCTGCAGAACATCCTAATACACACCTCAGCTTCTGCAGAACATCATAATACACACCTCAGCTGCTGCAGGACATCATAATACACATCTCAGCTGCTGCAGAACATCCTAATACACATCTCAGCTGCTGCAGAACATCCTAATACACACCTCAGCTTCTGCAGAACATCATAATACACACCTCAGCTGCTGCAGAACATCATAATACACACCTCAGCTGCAGAACATCATAATACACATCTCAGCTGCTGCAGAACATCATAATACACACCTCAGCTGCAGAACATCATAATACACACCTCAGCTGCTGCAGAACCTCCTAATACACACCTCAGCTGCAGAACATCATAATACACACCTCAGCTGCAGAACATCATAATACACACCTCAGCTGCTGTACAACATTATAATATTCACCTCTGATCAGTGGACTTGACTACGCTCCTTACTCTTCAAGAAGAGGTTGTGCATCAACTGAATTTTAAAATATAATCCCTACCGTTTCTTTGCTTAGGAGTCCAGTGGGCGGGGCCTACCTGACAGGTATAGACACATTCATACAGGGAAGGCCATCACTTATTGCGTAGGACTGCTCGCTGGACACTTACTCTTAGAAAGAGCAGGGGAAATACAAATTATACTGACTCTTATCACGTAAGCTATATACCAACCTGCTCAGCTCCTCCTGCGCAGTAACATGCTGCCCGCAGACTGTGCTGCATTTTCACCGTCCCTTTAATATTTTATTGACACATGGACCGAATCCTCAGACTATGGCGGTCCCGGTTTTCGCCGGGTACACTGTACTTTACTTTGTTTGATTTTATAATAAGAAAAAAACCTCAGGAGTTTTCTATGAAAACGAGGAAAGTCGTTATTTAAACTGCAGACGGCAAATACAATTTCTCTACTGTCTAAATAGCAAGTGGAATGATTTTTGCCCTGCGCGATCCAAGCCGGAGATGAAGAGGTGAACTACATTTCCCATAATACAGCGCTGTCATTTACAGCTGCATGAGGGTCAGCCTGGGCTGCAGGATAAGACATTGGAAAAAAGGGCTTCTTGTTAATGTGACGCCCATTGGCGATGGACCAGTTAGGATATATCTTTGTTTTTCTGATACAGAGCTCCAAATGCCCTGCATAGATATAGATTTAAAGGGAGTCTGTCCCTAGGAAACTTCACTGATAAACCGGACACAATGGGGATCATTCACAAAGACTATTGTTTTACACAAGTCTGTTTACCCCCTGCTCAGCCGTTGGATTCGGCACGACGTGCACCTAATTTAAGGGGGTTCTCTCCACTTCAGCAAGTGGCATTCATCATGTAGAGGAAGTGAATACAAGGCACTTACTAATGTATTGTGATTGTCCATATTGCTTCCTTTGCTGGCTGGATTAATTTTTCCATCACATTATAAACTGCTCGTTTCCATGGTTATGACCACCCTGCAATCCATCAGTGAAGGTCGTGCATGCACATTATAGGAAAAAGCACCGGCCTACGTCCAATGACAAGGTCCCAGCCACCAGAGAGGCCGGCGCTTTTTCCTATAGTGTGCATGGACGGGACGGCCACCGCTGATGAATTGCAGGGTGGTCGTAACTCCTGGATATGAACAGTGTATAATTTGATAGAAAAATTAATCCAGCCAGCAAAGGAAGCAATATGGACAATCACAATACATTAGTAAGTGCCTTGTAGTAACTTCCTCTACATAATAAATGCTATTTGCTGAAGTGAGAGGACCCCTTTTAAATGAGGCGCACCTCCGGCACTCCAGCCCCAGATTGGATTAGTGTTCCCTCCTCTTTTACACCTGGAAGATGGTAAATTTGTTGGGACTTAAGTCCTCTAATAGAGTTTTTTTTTTTAAAGGTTTTCAAAGCAAGAGAATCCCTTTAATTGATGTATGAATTTTTTATATATTTTTTTCTTGCAGCTTCAATAGTTATTGGGAAGTGGTGGTGCGAGATGGAGCCGTGTTTAGAGGGCGAAGAATGTAAGACTCTGCCGGATAACTCAGGATGGATGTGTGCAACCGGCAATAAGATAAAGACCACTAGAGTAAGTATCGGCAGACGTAACAAGAAGCATAGCTGTGTATTATTAGTGTATTCTAAATGTATGAGCAAAAATTATACTTTCAAAAGTTACCCATGCACAGGACTGTATGTATTTTGCGGGTCCGCAAAAAATGGATCCACAAAAAAATACATCCGTGTGCATCCCGTATTTTGCGGAACGGAACAGCTGGCCCCTAATAGAACAGACCTATCTTTGTCCGTAATGCGGACAATAATAGGACATGTTCTATTTTTTTGTGGAACGAACATACGGAACCGGAATGTACATGGAGTTATTTCCGTTTTTTGCAGAACCATTGAAATTAATGGTTCCACATACGGACCGCAAAAAACAAAATACATTCGTGTGCATGAGCCCTTATCTGACCTGATCCTGCTATAACAGGGATTGCCAACCTGCGGCTCTCCAGCTGTTGCACAACTACAACCCCCAGCATGCCCAGACTGCCTACAGCTATCAGCCTACAGCAGGGCATGGTGGGAATTGTAGTTTTACAACAGCTGGAGAGCCGTCCCTGTGCTATAACTGTCACCGTGGACCTGCAGCACCAGGGTGAGGAGTTTTAAATTCCTTCCAGGGACATCTGTATGGAGCTGGTACATTCTCCCTGCGATTGCCTGGGTTTCCTCTGGGTTCTCCAGTCTCTTACCAAACTTCAAAAAACATTCTGGTTAATGGGTAGGACGTGCTAGAAAATCCGTGGATGCGCTACCCAACGGTCATGTGAACATGACCTACCACGGTTTACAATTATAATTAGGGTTCAGCGAAGCGCACTTCAGTTCATAGATCCGAAGTCGCTTCTGTCAAAACTTCGTTTGTACAGGCTCCGCCAAGGTTAAATTCGTTATCTCCGAAGTCTCGTGACACTTTGGTGAATAACTTCGGACTTTGATTTTCTAACTTGAAAACAATTTTTTTTTAAACTGGGAACTGAAGGCGACTTGTTTTTAAGTTGAATAATCGAATGCCGAAGTTATTCACTGAAGTCTCGCGCGTCTTCGGCGAGCGTCTTGGCGGAGCCCATACATTTGATTGCTGTACAGAGATGGATCATGAATAGGGACCGTGATTTATAGGTCCGAAATGCGTAGACCGCTTGCCTGTTTTGTTTATGGACCTTTTTTACTGCATGAAATAATAAAGCACAACTTTTTAGAAGCTGGACCACCACCATTTCCTTTCTGCAATGATGGATCTCCATACAGCATTCAAACGAAGTAAGGTGCACTGTCCTTGGCATCATATGCACAGTGTATGTGTGCCTGATGCCACTGCGGATGCGTCCCAGGTTCATCTGAACCTGTCCAGTCTCCTGACTTGTCTGTTCCCCCTTAAAATCACTATTCTGGAGCATTCTGAAGAATACATACATTTGACAACTGAGCATTACTAATTCCTCTTATCAATGGAGGATGTCCCTACGCCAGTCAGTGCTGATGGTTGCAACTTGTGCAAGGACACACTTTATTGACATGGTGAATGGTAGTGACCAAAAATTTGAGGGGGTCACTTATTATACTGTAATACACCTATATTAGGCATATTATAGGGTAAAGTTGCGCCACTATCTGCAACTTCTCCCCGCTCACCCCAGTTCTAAAATTGCGAGCGTGGCGTGGCCGGGGAAGGCGATGGGACGGCAGGCCAGTCTCATTCAGCATTTTCTACGCCTGTTTTAATGTAAGACAGCATTTAAAATCGGCGGTGGATGCGCTGAAGTTATGTAGCCTGCGACTCTTCATAACTCCGGCGGATCCACCACCAGCTATGGGGATTTATTAAGACCGTCGTCTAAAACACGGTCTTAATAAATGTGAAATAGAGTTCTTAAAATTGGCACTCCAGAAAAGATGCTGCAGACATCTCAGGAGGGCTGACAGATCCTCCTTATATAAGACACACGTGTTTGTAAGGAACGATAGGCCTGTCTTTTTATGCCATCATAGCTGAAACTTTCTTTGATACATTTGTTGATTTCCCTATTAGTGAAATTTTGTAAATAAACTGAAGAAATGCAATTTTCTTGTCCTGAAACCAACTGACAAAATAGTTATTTATACAAATCTACATTAAAACATCTATTAGTGACTAAGATGCAACGTGTTTGTTTCTGCTGGAAGAGGGTTCACTTTTTTGTTTTGTTTTTAAGTTTCAGGGTCACACATGACCACCTTCATGCAAGGCAAGATGGCATCTGAGGCCCTGAAACCTAGTAGGTATAGTCATTGTCGTCACTCTGAAAACAAGCCTGACCATTGCCAGTTATTGTTGTCATCTTCATATTTGTTGATTGAATTCCCATAATTCCTTGTTTCCATTTAATAATAGACAATCTAGATATTCTCAGCAGCTAGAGAAACATGTGGCTTTCATTTTCAAGAAACATCAGATTACACATCCAGACTGCTGCTATAGGGGGAATTCCAGACTACACACCCAGACTGCTGCTATAGGGGGAGGTCCAGACTACACATCCAGACTGCTGCTATAGGGGGAGGTCCAGACTACACATCCAGACTGCTGCTATAGGGGGAGGTCCAGACTGCACATCCAGACTGCTGCTATAGGGGGAGGTCCAGACTACACATCCAGACTGCTGCTATAGGGGGAGGTCCAGACTACACACCCAGACTGCTGCTATAGGGGAAGGTACAGACTACACAGCCAGACTGCTGCTATAGGGGGAGGTCCAGACTACACATCCAGACTGCTGCTATAGGGGGAGGTCCAGACTACACATCCAGACTGCTGCTATAGGGGAGTTCCAGACTACACATCCAGACTGCTGCTATAGGGGAAGGTCCAGACTGCACATCCAGACTGCTGCTATAGGGAAAGGTCCAGACTACACAGCCAGACTGCTGCTATAGGGGAAGGTCCAGACTACACATCCAGACTGCTGCTATAGGGGGAGGTCCAGACTACACATCCAGACTGCTGCTATAGGGGGAGGTCCAGACTACACAGCCAGACTTCTGCTATAGGGGGAGGTCCAGACTACACAGTCAGACTTCTGCTATAGGGGGAGGTCCAGACTACACATCCAGACTGCTGCTATAGGGGAAGGTCCAGACTACATATCCAGACTGCTGCTATACGGGGAGGTCCAGACTACACAGCCAGACTTCTGCTATAAGGGTGGTCCAGACTACACATCCAGACTGCTGCTATAAGGGGCGGTCCAGACTACACATCCAGACTGCTGTTATAATGGGAGGTCTAGACTACACATCTGGACTGCTGTTATAAGGGGAGAACCAGACTACACATCCAGACTGCTGCTGTAGGGGAAGGTCCAGACTACACATCCAGACTGCTGATTTAGGTAGTTCTCCAGACTACACATCCAGACTGCTGTTATAATGGGAGGTCCAGACTACACATCTGGACTGCTGTTATAAGGGGAGGACCAGACTACACATCCAGACTGCTGATATAGGGGAGGTTCAGACAACATGTCCAGACTGTTGCTATAGGGGGCGCTCCGGACTACACATCCAGACTGCTGATTGGCTGAGGTCCAACACTCTTCACTTGAAGTCGGCGCCAGAACTGCACAGCTCAATCCATTGTATAGTGGTCGGCGGTACTAACTGCAGCACTGCTCTCATTGAAGAGAATGCAGTTACTATCTCCATCCAAAGTAGAGGGGTTGGAGCAGTGTATTTCCAGCTTCTGTTGTTAGAGCTGCAAGGTAACTGCTAATCAGTGGGGGTTTGTGGTGTCAGACCCCCACCATTCTGGTATTGGCAGACTATCCTGAAGATAAGCCATCAATATCAGAATCGTAAATGACCCCTTTAAGTTAGGCCATTGTTTGTATACTACAGCAGTAATCGCTCAATTCACATTAGAACTGCAGTGACTACAGACTACGAGTATGACTCACTTGTGAGGTTTCAGATGGATAATAGCACTCCCTATACATAATTAATACTGTTTGCTGTGTACATAACTTGGATCTACTCTAAGAAAAAAAACTGCTACAAGGTAAACAGAGTCTGGGTCACTATGTGACAGAAGCAGCCATGTTTGCTAGCCTAGATCTGAACAAAGAGCCCCGGAGCAATGACATTAATTGACTGCACTCTGACAACATCCCATATACCGCAAGCTGGTGCCTAGCCAGAAATACAGATGAAACATCCATGTGGTAATTACATTGATTTGCATTACAACATGGAACAGGGAATATGAAGATAGATAGATAGATAAATAGATAGATAGATAGAAAACTAAAATCCAGCAGCAGAAGGTAGAAAATGAAAAACAATAGATTTGCTAGTCTAGAACTCTTGACCCCAAGTTCACGTGATAAAAATTAAAAAATGAACATTGCCCTGTAAAATTGCAATCACAATTCTGGAGGGTCCTTTTAATGTTTTAATTGATAGATAAATTGTTAAAAAACTAATCATAATAATATTAAAGGGGCTCTCTGGGCTCTCCTATATTGATGACCTATCCTCATTATATATCATCAATATCAGATCGGCAGGAGTCCGACACCCGGCACCCCCACGATCAGCTGTATGAGGAGACAGCACGTGCGCAGCTGATCGTGGGGGTGCCAGGTGTCGGACCCCCGCTGACCTGATATTGATGACCTATCCTGAGGATAGCGGAAAAAAACTGAAGATGACAGCAGCATATCCAAATGAGGATCCTTTACTCACCGAACTTCCATGTACAAAAAAAGTACATTTCGGCTACACAGTAGCCTTCATCAACGCTTGATAAAGACTACTGTGTAGCCAAAACGTTGCACTTTTTTTGTACATGGAAGTTCGGTGAAAAAAGGACCCTCATTTGGATATGCTGCTGTCATCTTCAGGTTTTTTTTCCCGTTGATCTGATGACCATCGAGGATCGGTGGTCTGGACAAGCTGTTGCATTCCGAGGGAGTCTTATACAGTAGTGTGCATGGTGCTGCTCTGAATTATCTGTTACTACTATCCCGAGGATAGGTCAACAATAGAAAAAGCCTGGACAACCTCTTAAATACTAATATAGATATATGTAATGTAACATGCATACCGCTATACCAGAAACATACATAGCACAACTATATCACACGCATTCATGGTACCAGCACACTGCACGTATACATAACATTCATACTGTATATACACATTATAAACACCTTTACATGCAATAAGCACATACAGTATGTACATATTCATACATACTAATAGCAGATACATAAATTCATACACATTACACACATATAGATACACGCAACACAATTGCATACACATCACATGCATGAGTACATACATACATACACACATTACACATACTTACCTTTCCTCAGCTCATCGTGACATACCAGTAGTGGAGAGGGAGTTGTTGTTAGCAAAGCATACCCTATTTCCTTTGTGTTCAGCTCCCTGCACTCCCTCCCTCTGTTGTCAGCCTGGACAAAGCTGCTGCCTGAATCAAGTTACAACAGCCGGTGAGGAGCTCCAGCCGCTGTAACTTAAGAGAACACAGGCAGGAGAGGGAGGGAATGGCAGGACCTACTCACACCTTTATCCTGAGCCCCCCTCTACATTTCCACGTGCCCCCCAGTTACACCCCTTGTTTTATTATTATTATTATTATTATTATTATAGGTTGAAATGTGCTTTATAATAGTAGATCATTCATTTACAACATGTTCTCATTTTTGAACACTTCTTTTATTCTTGCAGATTCATCCAAGATCTTAAGTTTCATTTTTCTGGTCATCATCACATCCACCTGCTGATGAACAAGGACGCCATATACCAACTTCAATCTCCTTGAAAAAAATAAAATAAAAAATACCCTAAGGATTAACAAGCCAAATGGATATTTTACTTGCACTTTGACTTTTTGATGAAAAACTTTCAGTGGTTTCACTATGTGAAATAAAGTTATCCATGGGGAGCAAAAAATTTGAGGGACGTGTTGACTTTCGACAGGACTTCATGTTATCTTTGGCCAAGAACGGGACAGGAAATATAGGAATATTTTGTAGGATGTGGAATATATCATCCAAGTATCATGTATATACAGATGGAGGACCCACCACTAAGATATTAAGGACTCCTTCCTATAATAGGACTACTACCCTGTTTATATCAATAGGTTAAAAACGGCAAGACAAAGGTCAAACGTCTTGTCCTTAAGGATCTTCAACATCTACGCGGAATCAAGATCTTCCTTCAATTCCAGATGAACATGTTGATGATGAAATATGTTTTTTTTTTTTCTATTGTGTCCTGGAAGCTTTTTACCCATCTGTGATTCTAGCATGCCAGCTTTGATTATGTCAACATTTCTATTCAATCGGTCGCTCCCGCCATCTTCCAACAGAGTATTTTTTTACAGGAAGTTCAACGGAGAAGGAAACAATGTCAAAGCAGGAGACGCCCGTCATGGAGAACGGTCACGAGATTACGTCTGTCGGGATCTTTGTATTCTCACTGGTGTAAATAGGATGTTGGCAGGATTTGTATAACCGGTGCTGTCCACAGTAAACCCCACTGTTTTGCACTTGCTTATTCCTTTAAAAGTAAAAGTCTTAATAAACATTATTTTGTTTGATTTTTTTTTCATGGTCGGTCATGGATAATTCACATTTTTAATGTTAAAACTTTAAAATAGGCGAGGAATGGGATCTAAAAATAAAAAATGCATTACTAGTACTGTTCCCTGCTGCTCCGGTCTCTGTTTACTTGGCTGCATCGGTGAAGTGCCCGTATAACCATGTGCCGTACACCACCAAGGCCAGTGATTTCCTGCATTGGTCACGTGGGTATATCGCCACTGCAGCCAAACAAATAGAGACCAGTGGAGAGGACTGGCGTTGCAGAGCGGGAAAGTAAAGACAAATAAATGTGTAAGTAAGGCCTCATGCACACGGCCGTTGTTTAGGTCCGCATCCGAGCCGCCGTTTTTGCGGCTCGGATGCGGACCCATTCACTTCAATGGGGCCGCAAAAGATGCGGATAGCACTCCGTGTGCTGTCCGCATCCGTTGCACCGTTCCGTGGCCCGCAAAACAAATATAGCATGTCCTATTCTTGTCCGTTTTGCGGACAAGAATAGGCATGTCTACAATGGGCTGCCCGTTCCGTTCCGCAAATTGCGGAAGGCACACGAGCGGCTTCCATTTTTTGCGGATCCATGGTTTGCGGACCGCAAAAAAATGGCACAGTCGTGTGCATGTAGCCTAATGCCTTTTTTTTTGTTTTATCATATTCTCTACATGCCACAATACAATATATTGGGAGGGATTTATCAAAGCTTCTTCAGCAGTTTTCTGGTGCAGAAATATCGCACATTTTTGGGCAAGCCACCTTTTGAGGAAACTTTTAGTCATCCCGAGATGCGCCAAAATGATTGCCTCTAACTAAGAGTGGTGTACTTCTTGGCAGTCTTAGGCTACTTTCACACTTGCGTCGTCAATTCCGATATTGAGATCTGGCAGAGGATCTCAATACTGCAATTAAACAGATCCGTTTAGATTTTGCACATCAGGATGCATAGGTTCCGTTAGGATGCGGTTATGCCAGATCAAAGCGGAAAAAAACAGATCCGTCACTAAATACACTGAAAGTCAATGGGTGACCGATCCATTTTTTTAGGCTCCATAAAAAACGGATCCATCACCATTGACTTACATTGTTTTTAATGCCGGATATGTTTTTTCCCGTTTTTATGACCAGACACAAAACTGCAGCTTGCAGCAGTTTTATGTAGGGTCACAAATCACAATGCTGCCGGAATGGAAGACATCCTGATCCATCCTGAACGGATCTCTTTCCATTCAGAATGCGTGAGGACTAAACGGAAACATTTTCTCAATACCGGAAAAAAACAACGCAAGTGTGAAAGTAGCCTTAAAGGGGTTGTCTCATGAGACAAGACACAGTCCCGACCATCAACCAACTGGGAAACCGTGGAGCGTGCCAGCGCTCGCTCTTTCAGTAGCTCCCTATATAGTGCATAGGAGCTACGGAAATAATGTAGCTATGCTGTTTTCAAGTTAAGGAAACAGCATAGCTCGTTGTGCTACACTGTTTCCGTAGCTCCTATGCACCGCAATGGGAGCTACTGAAATGGAGAACACCGGCACAGCCTGTTGTTTCCCGGCCTCCTAGTGGTCAGGACTAGAGTTGAGCGAACACCTGGATGTTCGGGTTCGAGAAGTTCGGCCGAACATCCCGGAAATGTTCGGGTTCGGGATCCGAACCCGATCCGAACTTCGTCCCGAACCCGAACCCCATTGAAGTCAATGGGGACCCGAACTTTTCGGCACTAAAAAGGCTGTAAAACAGCCCAGGAAAGAGCTAGAGGGCTGCAAAAGGCAGCAACATGTAGGTAAATCCCCTGCAAACAAATGTGGATAGGGAAATGAATTAAAATAAAAATTAAATAAATAAAAATTAACCAAAATCAATTGGAGAGAGGTTCCATAGCAGAGAATCTGGCTTCCCGTCACCCACCACTGGAACAGTCCATTCTCAGATATTTAGGCCCCGGCACCCAGGCAGAGGAGAGAGGTCCCGTAACAGAGAATCTGTCTTCATGTCAGCAGAGAATTAGTCTGCATGTCATAGCAGAGAATGAGGCTTCACGTCAGCCACCACTGCAACAGTCCATTGGCATATATTTAGGCCCAGCACCCAGGCAGAGGAGGGAGGTCCCGTAACAGACAATCTGTCTTCATGTCAGCAGAGAATTAGTCTGCATGTCATAGCAGAGAATGAGGCTTCACGTCAGCCACCACTGCAACAGTCCATTGGCATATATTTAGGCCCAGCACACACACAGGCAGAGGAGAGAGGTCCCGTAACAGAGAATCTGGCTTCATGTCAGCAGAGAATCAGTCTGCATGTCATAGCAGAGAATGAGGCTTCACGTCAGCCACCACTGCAACAGTCCATTGGCATATATTTAGGCCCAGCACACACACAGGCAGAGGAGAGAGGTCCCGTAACAGAGGATCTGGCTTCATGTCAGTAGAGAATCAGTCTGCATGTCATAGCAGAGAATCAGGCTTCACGTCAGCCACCACTGCAACAGTCCATTGTCATAAATTTAGGCCCAGCACCCAGGCAGAGAGGTCCCGTAACAGACAATCTGGCTTCATGTCAGCAGAGAATTAGTCTGCATGTCATAGCAGAGAATGAGGCTTCACGTCAGCCACCACTGCAACAGTCCATTGGCATATATTTAGGCCTAGCACACAGGCAGAGGAGAGAGGTCCCGTAACAGACAATCTGGCTTCATGTCAGCAGAGAATCAGTCTGCATGTCATAGCAGAGAATGAGGCTTCACGTCACCCACCACTGCAACAGTCCATTGGCATATATTTAGGCCTAGCACACAGGCAGAGCAGAGAGGTCCCGTAACAGACAATCTGGCTTCATGACAGCAGAGAATCAGTCTGCATGTCATAGCAGAGAATGAGGCTTCACGTCACCCACCACTGCAACAGTCCATTGGCATATATTTAGGCCTAGCACACAGGCAGAGCAGAGAGGTCCCGTAACAGACGATCTGGCTTCATGTCAGCAGAGAATCAGTCTGCATGTCATAGCAGAGAATGAGGCTTCACGTCAGCCACCACTGCAACAGTCCATTGGCATATATTTAGGCCCAGCACCCAGGCAGAGGAGGGAGGTCCCGTAACAGAGAATCTGTCTTCATGTCAGCAGAGAATTAGTCTGCATGTCATAGCAGAGAATCAGGCTTCACGTCACCCACCACTGCAACAGTCCATTGGCATATATTTAGGCCCAGCACCCAGGCAGAGGAGGGAGGTCCCGTAACAGAGAATCTGTCTTCATGTCAGCAGAGAATTAGTCTGCATGTCATAGCAGAGAATGAGGCTTCACGTCAGCCACCACTGCAACAGTCCATTGGCATATATTTAGGCCCAGCACACACACAGGCAGAGGAGAGAGGTCCCGTAACAGAGAATCTGTCTTCATGTCAGCAGAGAATTAGTCTGCATGTCATAGCAGAGAATGAGGCTTCACGTCAGCCACCACTGCAACAGTCCATTGGCATATATTTAGGCCCAGCACACACACAGGCAGAGGAGAGAGGTCCCGTAACAGACAATCTGGCTTCATGTCAGCAGAGAATTAGTCTGCATGTCATAGCAGAGAATGAGGCTTCACGTCACCCACCACTGCAACAGTCCATTGGCATATATTTAGGCCCAGCACCCAGGCAGAGGAGGGAGGTCCCGTAACAGAGAATCTGTCTTCATGTCAGCAGAGAATTAGTCTGCATGTCATAGCAGAGAATGAGGCTTCACGTCAGCCACCAGTGCAACAGTCCATTGGCATATATTTAGGCCCAGCACACACACAGGCAGAGGAGAGAGGTCCCGTAACAGAGAATCTGTCTTCATGTCAGCAGAGAATTAGTCTGCATGTCATAGCAGAGAATGAGGCTTCACGTCAGCCACCACTGCAACAGTCCATTGGCATATATTTAGGCCCAGCACACACACAGGCAGAGGAGAGAGGTCCCGTAACAGACAATCTGGCTTCATGTCAGCAGAGAATTAGTCTGCATGTCATAGCAGAGAATGAGGCTTCACGTCAGCCACCACTGCAACAGTCCATTGGCATATATTTAGGCCCAGCACACACACAGGCAGAGGAGAGAGGTCCCGTAACAGAGAATCTGGCTTCATGTCAGCAGAGAATCAGTCTGCATGTCATAGCAGAGAATCAGGCTTCACGTCAGCCACCACTGCAACAGTCCATTGTCATAAATTTAGGCCCAGCACCCAGGCAGAGGAGAGAGGTCCCGTAACAGAGAATCTGGCTTCATGTCAGCAGAGAATCAGTCTTCATATCATAGCAGAGAATCAGGCTTCACGTCACCCACCACTGTAAGAGTCAATTTTCATAAATTTAGGCCCAGAACCCAGGCAGAGGAGAAAGGTCCCGTAACAGACAATCTGGCTTCATGTCAGCAGAGAATCAGTCTTCATATCATAGCAGAGAATCAGGCTTCACGTCACCCACCACTGTAAGAGTCAATTTTCATAAATTTAGGCCCAGAACCCAGGCAGAGGAGAAAGGTCCCGTAACAGACAATCTGGCTTCATGTCAGCAGAGAATCAGTCTTCATATCATAGCAGAGAATCAGGCTTCACGTCACCCACCACTGCAACAGTCCATTGGCATATATTTAGGCCTAGCACACAGGCAGAGCAGAGAGGTCCCGTAACAGACAATCTGGCTTCATGACAGCAGAGAATCAGTCTGCATGTCATAGCAGAGAATCAGGCTTCACGTCAGCCACCACTGCAACAGTCCATTGTCATAAATTTAGGCCCAGCACCCAGGCAGAGGAGAGAGGTCCCGTAACAGACAATCTGGCTTCATGTCAGCAGAGAATTAGTCTGCATGTCATAGCAGAGAATCAGGCTTCATGTCAGCCACCACTGCAACAGTCCATTGGCATATATTTAGGCCTAGCACACAGGCAGAGGAGAGGTTCATTCAACTTTGGGTAGCATCGCAATATAATGGTAAAATGAAAATAAAAATAGGATTGAATGAGGAAGTGCCCTGGAGTCCAATAATATATGGTTATGGGGAGGTAGTTAATGTCTAATCTGGACAAGGGACGGACAGGTCCTGTGGGATCCATGCCTGGTTCATTTTTATGAACGTCAGCTTGTCCACATTGGCTGTAGACAGGCGGCTGCGTTTGTCTGTAATGACGCCCCCTGCCGTGCTGAATACACGTTCAGACAAAACGCTGGCTGCCGGGCAGGCCAGCACCTCCAAGGCATAAAAGGCTAGCTCTGGCCACGTGGACAATTTAGAGACCCAGAAGTTGAATGGGGCCGAACCATCAGTCAGTACGTGGAGGGGTGTGCACACGTACTGTTCCACCATGTTAGTGAAATGTTGCCTCCTGCTAACACGTTGCGTATCAGGTGGTGGTGCAGTTAGCTGTGGCGTGTTGACAAAACTTTTCCACATCTCTGCCATGCTAACCCTGCCCTCAGAGGAGCTGGCCGTGACACAGCTGCCTTGGCGACCTCTTGCTCCTCCTCTGCCTTGGCCTTGGGCTTCCACTTGTTCCCCTGTGACATTTGGGAATGCTCTCAGTAGCGCGTCTACCAACGTGCGCTTGTACTCGCGCATCTTCCTATCACGCTCCAGTGCAGGAAGTAAGGTGGGCACATTGTCTTTGTAGCGTGGATCCAGCAGGGTGGCAACCCAGTAGTCCGCACAGGTTAAAATGTGGGCAACTCTGCTGTCGTTGCGCAGGCACTGCAGCATGTAGTCGCTCATGTGTGCCAGGCTGCCCAGGGATAAGGACAAGCTGTCCTCTGTGGGAGGCGTATCGTCATCGTCCTGCCTTTCCCCCCAGCCACGCACCAGTGATGGACCCGAGCTGCGTTGGGTGCCACCCCGCTGTGACCATGCTTCATCCTCATCCTCCTCCACCTCCTCCTCATCCTCGTCCTCCTCGTCCTCCAGTAGTGGGCCCTGGCTGGCCACATTTGTACCTGGCCTCTGCTGTTGCCAAAAACCTCCCTCTGAGTCACTTCGAAGAGACTGGCCTGAAAGTGCTAAAAATGACCCCTCTTCCTCCTCCTCCTCCTCCTGGGCCACCTCCTCTTCCATCATCGCCCTAAGTGTTTTCTCAAGGAGACATAGAAGTGGTATTGTAACGCTGATAACGGTGTCATCGCCACTGGCCATGTTGGTGGAGTACTCGAAACAGCGCAACAGGGCACACAGGTCTCGCATGGAGGCCCAGTCATTGGTGGTGAAGTGGTGCTGTTCTGTAG
Source organism: Bufo gargarizans (assembly GCF_014858855.1). NCBI lineage: Eukaryota > Metazoa > Chordata > Amphibia > Anura > Bufonidae > Bufo > Bufo gargarizans. The sequence goes on from NC_058086.1 coordinate 196,730,932, forward strand.
TGCGACTGACCCGTGCGTGCTGCAGCTGAAACTCCACTATGGCCTGCTGCTGCTCGCACAGTCTGTCCAGCATGTGCAAGGTGGAGTTCCACCTGGTGGGCACGTCGCATATGAGGCGGTGAGCGGGAAGGCCGAAGTTACGCTGTAGCGCAGACAGGCGAGCAGCAGCAGGATGTGAACGCCGGAAGCGCGAACAGACGGCCCGCACTTTATGCAGCAGCTCTGACATGTCGGGGTAGTTGTGAATGAACTTCTGCACCACCAAATTCAGCACATGCGCCAAGCAAGGGATGTGCGTCAAATTGGCTAGTCCCAGAGCTGCAACGAGATTTCGCCCATTATCACACACCACCAGGCCGGGCTTGAGGCTCACCGGCAGCAACCACTCGTCGGTCTGTTGTTCTATACCCCGCCACAACTCCTGTGCGGTGTGGGGCCTGTCCCCCAAACATATGAGTTTCAGAATGGCCTGCTGACGTTTACCCCGGGCTGTGCTGAAGTTGGTGGTGAAGGTGTGTGGCTGACTGGATGAGCAGGTGGAAGAAGAGGAGGAGGAAGCCGAGAAGGAGGAGGTGGCAACAGGAGGCAAAGAATGTTGCCCTGCGATCCTTGGCGGCGGAAGGACGTGCGCCAAACAGCTCTCCGCCTGGGGCCCAGCTGCCACTACATTTACCCAGTGTGCAGTTAGGGAGATATAGCGTCCCTGGCCGTGCTTACTGGTCCACGTATCTGTGGTTAGGTGGACCTTGCCACAGATGGCGTTGCGCAGTGCACACTTGATTTTATCGGATACTTGGTTGTGCAGGGAAGGCACGGCTCTCTTGGAGAAGTAGTGCCGGCTGGGAACAACATACTGTGGGACAGCAAGCGACATGAGCTGTTTGAAGCTGTCTGTGTCCACCAGCCTAAATGACAGCATTTCATATGCCAGTAGTTTAGAAATGCTGGCATTCAGGGCCAGGGATCGAGGGTGGCTAGGTGGGAATTTACGCTTTCTATCAAATGTTTGTGAGATGGAGAGCTGAACGCTGGCGTGTGACATGGTTGAGACGCTTGGTGACGGAGGTGGTGGTGGTGGTGTTGGTGGTACATCCCCTGTTTGCTGGGCGGCAGGTGCCAACGTTCCTCCAGAGGCGGAGGAAGAGGCCGAGGCGGCAGCAGCAGAATAGGCCGAGGCGGCAGCAGCAGAAGAGGTAGCAGGGGGAGCCTGAGTGACTTCCTTGGTTTTAAGGTGTTTACTCCACTGCAGTTCATGCTTTGCATGCAGGTGCCTGGTCATGCAGGTTGTGCTCAGGTTCAGAACGTTAATGCCTCGCTTCAGGCTCTGATGGCACAGCGTGCAAACCACTCGGGTCTTGTCGTCAGCACATTGTTTGAAGAAGTGCCATGCCAGGGAACTCCTTGAAGCTGCCTTTGGGGTGCTCGGTCCCAGATGGCGGCGGTCAGTAGCAGGCGGAGTCTCTTGGCGGCGGGTGTTCTGCTTTTGCCCACTGCTCCCTCTTTTGCTACGCTGTTGGCTCGGTCTCACCACTGCCTCTTCCTCCGAACTGTGAAAGTCAGTGGCACGACCTTCATTCCATGTGGGGTCTAGGACCTCATCGTCCCCTGCATCGTCTTCCACCCAGTCTTGATCCCTGACCTCCTGTTCAGTCTGCACACTGCAGAAAGATGCAGCAGTTGGCACCTGTGTTTCGTCATCATCAGAGACATGCTGAGGTGGTATTCCCATGTCCTCATCATCAGGAAACATAAGTGGTTGTGCGTCAGTGCATTCTATGTCTTTCACCGCTGGGGAAGGGCTAGGTGGATGCCCTTGGGAAACCCTGCCAGCGGAGTCTTCAAACAGCATAAGAGACTGCTGCATAACTTGAGGCTGAGACAGTTTCCCTGGTATGCATGGGGGTGATGTGACAGACTGATGGGGTTGGTTTTCAGGCGCCATCTGTGCGCTTTCTGCAGAAGACTGGGTGGGAGATAATGTGAACGTGCTGGATCCACTGTCGGCCACCCAATTGACTAATGCCTGTACCTGCTCAGGCCTTACCATCCTTAGAACGGCATTGGGCCCCACCATATATCGCTGTAAATTCTGGCGGCTACTGGGACCTGAGGTAGTTGGTACACTAGGACGTGTGGATGTGGCAGAACGGCCACGTCCTCTCCCAGCACCAGAGGGTCCACTAACACCACCACGACCATGTCCACGTCCGCGTCCCTTACTAGATGTTTTTCTCATTGTTATGGTTCACCACAACAACAAATATATTATTTGGCCCAATGTATTGTATTCAAATTCAGCGGGATATAAATTTGAGGCCTAGTATTTAGGCGCTGGGTGACCGGTATGGATTTAGTGACAGAATTAGACTTGGAAATGCACAGAAGCGTGTGTGTGAAGTTATTCTGAATGACCCTATGTGCACCTTCAATATGATCTACCCTTTTAGGGATAGATTTCAAATAGCTCTGATATAGCAGAAACGACTAAATTATGAAATTGCTAAATTGGGAATTGTATTTCAACCCAGAACAAAAAATGTGCTTTGACGGACACTAAATAACTTTCCCAGCCACAACAGGACAGCGGTAACGAGAGATTTAGCGGGATATAAATTTGAGGCCTAGTATTTAGGCGCTGGGTGACAGGTATGGGTTTAGTGACAGAATTAGATTTGGAAATGCACAGTAGCGGGTGTGTGAAGTTATTCTGAATGACCCTATGTGCACCTTGAATATTATATACCCTTTTAGGGATAGATTTCAAATAGCTCTGATATAGCAGAAACCACTAAATTATGAAATTGCTAAATTGGGAATTGTATTTCAACCCAGAACAAGAAATGTGCTTGAACGGACACTAAATAACTCGCCCAGCTACAGCACTAAGGACAGATTTAGCGGGATATAAATTTGAGGCCTAGTATTTAGGCGCTGGGTGACAGGTATGGGTTTAGTGCCAGAATTAGACTTGGAAATACACAGTAGCGGGTGTGTGTGAAGTTATTCTGAATGACCCAATGTGCACCTTGAATATTATATACCCTTTTAGGGATAGATTTCAAATAGCTCTGATATAGCAGAAACCACTAAATTATGAAATTGCTAAATTGGGAATTGTATTTCAACCCAGAACAAGAAATGTGCTTGAACGGACACTAAATAACTCGCCCAGCTACAGCACTAAGGACAGATTTAGCGGGATATAAATTTGAGGCCTAGTATTTAGGCGCTGGGTGACAGGTATGGGTTTAGTGCCAGAATTAGACTTGGAAATACACAGTAGCGGGTGTGTGTGAAGTTATTCTGAATGACCCAATGTGCACCTTGAATATTATATACCCTTTTAGGGATAGATTTCAAATAGCTCTGATATAGCAGAAACCACTAAATTATGAAATTGCTAAATTGGGAATTGTATTTCAACCCAGAACAAGAAATGTGCTTGAACGGACACTAAATAACTCGCCCAGCTACAGCACTAAGGACAGATTTAGCGGGATATAAATTTGAGGCCTAGTATTTAGGCGCTGGGTGACAGGTATGGGTTTAGTGCCAGAATTAGACTTGGAAATACACAGTAGCGGGTGTGTGTGAAGTTATTCTGAATGACCCAATGTGCACCTTGAATATTATATACCCTTTTAGGGATAGATTTCAAATAGCTCTGATATAGCAGAAACCACTAAATTATGAAATTGCTAAATTGGGAATTGTATTTCAACCCAGAACAAGAAATGTGCTTGAACGGACACTAAATAACTCGCCCAGCTACAGCACTAAGGACAGATTTAGCGGGATATAAATTTGAGGCCTAGTATTTAGGCGCTGGGTGACAGGTATGGGTTTAGTGACAGAATTAGATTTGGAAATGCACAGTAGCGGGTGTGTGAAGTTATTCTGAATGACCCTATGTGCACCTTGAATATTATATACCCTTTTAGGGATAGATTTCAAATAGCTCTGATATAGCAGAAACCACTAAATTATGAAATTGCTAAATTGGGAATTGTATTTCAACCCAGAACAAGAAATGTGCTTGAACGGACACTAAATAACTCGCCCAGCTACAGCACTAGGGACAGATTTAGCTGGATATAAATTTGAGGCCTAGTATTTAGGCGCTGGGTGACCGGTATGGATTTAGTGACAGAATTAGACTTGGAAATGCACAGAAGCGTGTGTGTGAAGTTATTCTGAATGACCCAATGTGCACCTTGAATATTATATACCCTTTTAGGGATAGATTTCAAATAGCTCTGATATAGCAGAAACCACTAAATTATGAAATTGCTAAATTGGGAATTGTATTTCAACCCAGAACAAGAAATGTGCTTGAACGGACACTAAATAACTCGCCCAGCTACAGCACTAAGGACAGATTTAGCGGGATATAAATTTGAGGCCTAGTATTTAGGCGCTGGGTGACAGGTATGGGTTTAGTGCCAGAATTAGACTTGGAAATACACAGTAGCGGGTGTGTGTGAAGTTATTCTGAATGACCCAATGTGCACCTTGAATATTATATACCCTTTTAGGGATAGATTTCAAATAGCTCTGATATAGCAGAAACCACTAAATTATGAAATTGCTAAATTGGGAATTGTATTTCAACCCAGAACAAGAAATGTGCTTGAACGGACACTAAATAACTCGCCCAGCTACAGCACTAAGGACAGATTTAGCGGGATATAAATTTGAGGCCTAGTATTTAGGCGCTGGGTGACAGGTATGGGTTTAGTGCCAGAATTAGACTTGGAAATACACAGTAGCGGGTGTGTGTGAAGTTATTCTGAATGACCCAATGTGCACCTTGAATATTATATACCCTTTTAGGGATAGATTTCAAATAGCTCTGATATAGCAGAAACCACTAAATTATGAAATTGCTAAATTGGGAATTGTATTTCAACCCAGAACAAGAAATGTGCTTGAACGGACACTAAATAACTCGCCCAGCTACAGCACTAAGGACAGATTTAGCGGGATATAAATTTGAGACCTAGTATTTAGGCGCTGGGTGACAGGTATGGGTTTAGTGCCAGAATTAGACTTGGAAATACACAGTAGCGGGTGTGTGTGAAGTTATTCTGAATGACCCAATGTGCACCTTGAATATTATATACCCTTTTAGGGATAGATTTCAAATAGCTCTGATATAGCAGAAACCACTAAATTATGAAATTGCTAAATTGGGAATTGTATTTCAACCCAGAACAAGAAATGTGCTTGAACGGACACTAAATAACTCGCCCAGCTACAGCACTAAGGACAGATTTAGCGGGATATAAATTTGAGGCCTAGTATTTAGGCGCTGGGTGACAGGTATGGGTTTAGTGACAGAATTAGATTTGGAAATGCACAGAAGCGTGTGTGTGAAGTTATTCTGAATGACCCTATGTGCACCTTGAATATTATATACCCTTTTAGGGATAGATTTCAAATAGCTCTGATATAGCAGAAACCACCAAATTATGAAATTGCTAAATTGGGAATTGTATTTCAACCCAGAACAAGAAATGTGCTTGAACGGACACTAAATAACTCGCCCAGCTACAGCACTAGGGACAGATTTAGCTGGATATAAATTTGAGGCCTAGTATTTAGGCGCTGGGTGACCGGTATGGATTTAGTGACAGAATTAGACTTGGAAATGCACAGAAGCGTGTGTGTGAAGTTATTCTGAATGACCCTATGTGCACCTTGAATATTATATACCCTTTTAGGGATAGATTTCAAATAGCTCTGATATAGCAGAAACCACTAAATTATGAAATTGCTAAATTGGGAATTGTATTTCAACCCAGAACAAGAAATGTGCTTGAACGGACACTAAATAACTCGCCCAGCTACAGCACTAAGGACAGATTTAGCGGGATATAAATTTGAGGCCTAGTATTTAGGCGCTGGGTGACAGGTATGGGTTTAGTGCCAGAATTAGACTTGGAAATACACAGTAGCGGGTGTGTGTGAAGTTATTCTGAATGACCCAATGTGCACCTTGAATATTATATACCCTTTTAGGGATAGATTTCAAATAGCTCTGATATAGCAGAAACCACTAAATTATGAAATTGCTAAATTGGGAATTGTATTTCAACCCAGAACAAGAAATGTGCTTGAACGGACACTAAATAACTCGCCCAGCTACAGCACTAAGGACAGATTTAGCGGGATATAAATTTGAGGCCTAGTATTTAGGCGCTGGGTGACAGGTATGGGTTTAGTGCCAGAATTAGACTTGGAAATACACAGTAGCGGGTGTGTGTGAAGTTATTCTGAATGACCCAATGTGCACCTTGAATATTATATACCCTTTTAGGGATAGATTTCAAATAGCTCTGATATAGCAGAAACCACTAAATTATGAAATTGCTAAATTGGGAATTGTATTTCAACCCAGAACAAGAAATGTGCTTGAACGGACACTAAATAACTCGCCCAGCTACAGCACTAGGGACAGATTTAGCTGGATATAAATTTGAGGCCTAGTATTTAGGCGCTGCGTGACAGGTATGGGTTTAGTGACAGAATTAGACTTGGAAATACACAGTAGCGGGTGTGTGTGAAGTTATTCTGAATGACCCAATGTGCACCTTGAATATTATATACCCTTTTAGGGATAGATTTCAAATAGCTCTGATATAGCAGAAACCACTAAATTATGAAATTGCTAAATTGGGAATTGTATTTCAACCCAGAACAAGAAATGTGCTTGAACGGACACTAAATAACTCGCCCAGCTACAGCACTAGGGACAGATTTAGCTGGATATAAATTTGAGGCCTAGTATTTAGGCGCTGGGTGACCGGTATGGATTTAGTGACAGAATTAGACTGGGATATGGCCAAAAAATAAACAGACTATTGCTGGTTAAATGCACTTGGTGTGACAGCTTCACCCTGATGTAGGCTTTAGCCAAAAAACAACCACACCATTGAGGGTTAAATGCACTTGGTGACAGGCGCAGCTTGCCCCTGATTTAGTATATGGCCAAAAAATGAACAGACTATTGCTGGTTAAATGCACTTGGTGTGACAGCTTCACCCTGATGTAGGCTTTAGCCAAAAAACAACCACACCATTGAGGGTTAAATGCACTTGGTGACAGGCGCAGCTTGCCCCTGATTTTGTATATGGCCAAAAAATGAACAGACTATTGCTGGTTAAATGCACTTGGTGTGACAGCTTCACCCTGATGTAGGCTTTAGCCAAAAAACAACCACACCATTGAGGGTTAAATGCACTTGGTCGCAGCTTGTGCTGGCGCACCACAAGACACAAAATGGCCGCCGATCACCCCAGAAAAATGTGACTGACAAACGGTCTGGGCAGCCTAAAAACAGTGAGCAATTGAGGATCAGCAGCTCAATGATCCACAGCTGCAGATCGATCAGTTAATCAAGTCCTTTGGAGGAGTTAATCTGCCTAATCTCGCCCTACTGTCGCAGCCGCAACCTCTCCCTACGCTAATCAGAGCAGAGTGACGGGCGGCGCTATGTGACTCCAGCTTAAATAGAGGCTGGGTCACATGGTGCTCTGGCCAATCACAGCCATGCCAATAGTAGGCATGGCTGTGATGGCCTCTTGGGGCAAGTAGTATGACGCTTGTTGATTGGCTGCTTTGCAGCCTTTCAAAAAGCGCCAAGAAAGCGTCACAAAAGCGCGAAGAAAGCGACGAACACCGAACCCGAACCCGGACTTTTACGAAAATGTCCGGGTTCGGGTCCGTGTCACGGACACCCCAAAATTCGGTACGAACCCGAACTATACAGTTCGAGTTCGCTCATCCCTAGTCAGGACTGTGTCTTATCTCCCCTTAGTAACAATGAGATGAGACAACCCCTTTAAAGGGTGTTTTCCAAAATTCAGATATCGATGACCTATCTTCAAGATATATATCGTCAATATCAGATCACACCTGGGACCCTCGCTGATCAGCCAATTGAGAAGGCTATGGTGCTTCAGTGAGTTCCGCGGCCCCCTCGTAGTAAACCAAGTGCAGCGCCATCCATTTGCTAGCGATTGTGCTTGGTATTGCAGCTCAGACCATTCACCTGATTGGGGCTGAGCTGCACCAAGGCCATGTGACCAATAAATGTGACGTCACTTAGGGAGAGGGTGTAGACAAAACCTGTGAAGTGTGTTATGTCTAATGCAGGACCTCAGGGGCGGAGCATAATAGAGGAAATCAAAGAACACCACCGAGATACTTCCTGTGGTGTGCCCTGCCCCCGCAGATCCTGCATGAGGCATAAGACACTGCATTAGTTTTGCCAAGAGTATTCCTTTAATATTGGTCACACTTTTTGTGTTTTCTAAGTTATAATTGTTTTTCTGACTCTTAACAGACAATTATTTAGCTTATTTAGTTGATTGTTTATTGTTAGCTGTACCCGTGATATGTTTCCATACAGAAATCATCTGCTTCAGTCCCATTACCTTCTGATTAAATACTTTACCGTCCATCTGCCAGGAAAGTGTTAATATTGCATGTGGACAAGAAATCATCTGATTGTTGTCGAGCCCCATGGGCCGGCAGCTGAACAAATGCTTTTCACAAGTTCTGCCAAGCTGGTATGCATTTGGCAGTGGAGACAAAGCCTTCGGGTAAACAGAATGCTTTGTACTGAGCTACTGAGTCTCATGTAACAGAATCTAACGTAAGGGGTGATCTCCTTGCCTTGGCCCGTTGTGGGTATGCAGGTGCACAAAATACTGAATGGAAACGATTTCAATGCACAACATTTAAAGGGAACCTGTCATCTTCATAATGCACCCCCCCCCCCTCCTTCCCAAGCACCTGCAGTACCTTAAAGCAGGCTCATAGCTAAAGGCTCATGGGCCCTGGTGCAAGAGTTCCACTTGGGCCCCCCCCTTAACTCAGCGCTGGTGCACCTAGCTTTTCTGCTGCCCAAGGCAAATATTGAAATACCCCCCCCCCCTTCCCTCCAGTCCCACTGTTAAAGGGGTTGTCCTCTTTTTACTACTGATGACCTATCCTCAGGATAGGTCATGAATATCAGATCAGCCGGGGGTCCTCCAGCACCCCCAACGATCAGCTATTTGAAGAGAGGGCAGCGCTCATATGAGAGCTGCTTTCTCTGCTCTGTTCACCTGCTCACCGTAGCATTTGCAGTGATGAGCAGGTAAACAGAGCAGATAAGGCAGTGGTCATACAAAAAAATAAAATAATGGACAACCCCTTGAAAGACATACTTGGAAAACATTACATACAGCGCTACAGAACATACAGGGTAATACAGCCCCACATATGTACCTCTTACATCCAGTGACCTCTCTGATGTAGATATTCTCTTTCCTCTTCCTCTCCTGTCAGACCAGACCGCCATGGTGACTTCTTTCAGCCGCGCCTCGTCTCTGCAGAGTTTAACAAACAGACATCTTACTTTCCTACTTTTCCATCCTCCTCCCACCTTCTTAACACTCCATCCTGCCACCCCCAATACTGTGTCCACTGTGCTCCCCAATACTTTCCTGCAGAAAGAGTCCCCCTAAAAGTACTAGTACCACACAGATAGTGCGTCAGTACAAAAACACCCCTTTATATTGTGTCCTAGTACAAAAAAATACCCCCTTCCTTTCAGATCAGACCCCCATATAAAACCCTAAATGAGATCCCCCCCATCAAACCCCCTTTAGACCTCTATGTCAGACCCCATATAAGATCCCAGTTTTAGACCTCAGATCCCCCCCCCCCATCAAACCCCCTTTAGACCTCTATGTCAGACCTCGATGTAAGACCCCGACCCAATATCAGACCTCAGATAAGACCCCCATTAGACCTCCAGACCCCCGTATCAGACCTCTAGACCCCATTAGACCTCCAGACTCCCACTAAATCTCCAGACCCCAAATATCTGACCCCCATTAGACCTCCAAACCCCCTATTCTGACCCCTATTAGATCTCCAGACTCGCAATCAGACCTTCAGACCCCATTAGACCTCTATACCCCCAATCAGACCTCCAGACTCCCAATCAGACCCCATTAGACCTCCAGACCCCCAATCATACCCCCATTAGACCTCCCACCCCCAGTCAGACTTTTCCAGACCCCTAGTCAGACCTCTCAAGACTCCCCAGTCAGACCTCGCCAGACCCCCCAGTTAGACCTCTCCAGACCCCCCAGTCAGACCTCCAGAATCCCCAGTCAGATCTCCAGACTCCCAAGTCAGACCTTCAGACCCCCCATTAGACCACTTCTGACCCCCAGTCAGACCTCCAGACCCCCAGTCAGACCTCCAGATCCCCAGTCAGATCTCCAGACCCCCCATTAGACCACTTCAGACCCCAAGTCAGACCTCCAGACCCCCAGTCAGACCTCCAGACCCTCTAGTCAAACCTCCAGATCCCCCTATAGACCACTCCAGACCCCCATTAGACCTCTCCAGACCCCCAGTGAGACCTCTTCAGACCCCCCCCCCCATTAGACCTCCATATCAGACCTCAGATCAGACTGTAAAATAATAAAGTAACTTACCTCTCCTGCCGCCACTCTCCTTGTCCTGTTTGTCTTCTCTTCTCTGGGCCCACGCTGCAGTCACCTGACCTCCTGCAGCGTCAAGTCAGAGTGCGCTCTGTACGTTCTGACGCTGCAGGCAGCCAGGACACAGCAGAGCGGGCCCTGAGAAGAGCGAGCAGGAGGAGGGGTAAGTACTGGACAGCGCTCACAGCGCTTCTCTCCCCTCCTCCTGCAGACTAGTGAGCGCTTCCATTATGGAAGCACTCGCTAGCATTCCCTTTATAAGATGCACTGCAGTACAGTACCACTGGCAAGGGGGGCCCTATGGGCCACCCTGGCTTAGGGTACTTTCACACTCGTCAAAGTTTTCCGGTATTGAGTTCCATCCTAGGGGCTCAATACCGGAATAAAACTGATCAGTTTTATCCTAATGCATTCTAAATGAAAAGCAATCCGTTCAGGATGTCTTCAGTTCAGTCCTTTTACGGTATTTGGACGGAGAAAAAACTGCAGCATGCTGCATTTTTCTCTCCGGCCAAAAATCCTGAACACTTGTTTTTTTCCATTGGAATGTATTAGTGCATTAAAATTGCCGCATTGATGGGACCTTTAAAAATGTAAAAAAAAAAAATACCGGATCCGTTTTTTCGGATGACACCGGAGAGACAGATCCGGTATTGTAATGCATTTGTGAGATGGATCCGCATCCGGTTTCCGTTTGCATACAGATTGCCGGATCCGGCAGGCAGTTCCAGCGATGGAACTGCCTGCCGGAATCCCGCAACGCAAGTGTGAAAGTACCCCTAGAGGCCCGGTCGCAACCGCGACGGCTGCGACCCCTATAGTTACGCCAGTGCCTTAAAGCTCAAGTCATCTTGTCTTTGTTATCAGATCTGACGGCCAGATTTGCAGCAAAACAACTTTATTCCCCCGCTCGGTGCATGTTAATGAGCAGCTGGAAGGCAAGAGGAGGTGGTCTTATCGCTTCAAGTCAAGAGGGGGCATTATGGAGGTGAGAGGTTCCCTTTAAAGAAGACTATGATAAAATGATGAATGTAGTTTAAAATATGCATGTTATCAAAGACTTACAAACTATGGAGGCAGATCAAGCAGCTGCTATGGGACCCTTGGAGAGAGGTGTGGTGGTTCTGCTTCCGGGTGGGGAGAACCTGTACTGGATTCAGACAGTGTATTTCCTAAATTGCCTTTCCATCAAGCACAAGCCTAAGGCCTCATTCACATTTCCGTTTTTCACTGACGTGTGCTGTCTTCTTTTTCTGCGGACACCACACGTACCCATTGATTTAAATGTGTCTGTTCACATTTCAGTATTTTTTCACTGGGCAGTAAAAAAAAAAATCATGAGGACATGCACTACTTTGATCCGTGATGCGGACCAAGCACGCCCATAGAAGTCTATGGCCCCTTTCACACGAGACTGACGGATTAGGTCCGGATGCGTTCAGGGTGCTTTCAGTGAAACTCACATCATTTTGCAAGCAAGTTCAGTCAGTTTTGTCTGCAATTGCGTTCATTTTGTTCCGCGCGGGTGCAATGCGTTTTGATGCGTTTTTCACGCGCATGATAAAAAACTGAAGGTTTACAAATAACATCTCTTAGCAACCATCAGTGAAAAACGCATGGCACCCGCACATGCTTGCGCATGCAATGCGTTTTTCTCGCAGCCCCGTTCACTTCTATGGGGCCAGGGCTGCATGAAAAACACAGAATATAGAACATGCTGCGATTTTCACACAACGCAGAAGAGATGTGTGAAAAACAACTCTTATGTGCACAGACCCATTGAAATGAATGGGTCAGGATTCAGTGCGGGTGCTGTGCGTTCACATCACGCATTGCACCCATGCGTAAAATTCGCTCATGTGAAAGGGGCCTATATGTCCATGAAAATCACTGACCTAAGGATGGCATCCGTGTTGTGTCCGTGTTGCCTTCGTTATTCAATGAAGACTAATAGGAGATTCTTTGGGAATTCATTTTCAGCAACGTCAGTGAATTACGGATGACACACGGATGGAAAAAACGGACACATGGATCAACCACGGATCCTTCACGGACATCTTCACCGATGAAACATGTACTTTTTTTTTCACGGACGTGACAGTAACACGGAAATGTGAACAAGGTCTAAGGTCTTTGCAAAACAAATACCGCCTTCTGTAACACTGCCCTCTATGGACGGTAGTTTAGAGCTGATTGGGTAGAAGAATTGGAAAATCAAAAAACTGAGACTTTTCGCAACAATGTCTACAACTTTTACACATATTAAATAATGTACTGGGGGGGGGGGGGGTGCAGTCCTTTAAGTATACTAAGATATGTTTGGACTACTCAGTGGACCGATTTTGAATACTAGTTTAGAGCATGAAGCTGTGTCCATGTCTACAGCCGATACAAATTGGGTACGTTCACTAAAAGATATCCTGCCGTTTTGTGTATCCAGCTCCTGTGCAGACCTATGTGTCTTTATGGCTGTAGACTAGAAACAAGCCTTGTGTCGCTTGATCTCGCAGCCATATGACACTCCCATCTCCCCCGTCTTCTATGCGCAGTAGTTTAGAAAGGTGGGATCCGGATCAGACTACATCAGGTTTGTTTGTAGTCTGTAACCATGGAGACACATAGGTCTGCATAGACGAAATGCTGGGATAATTTTAATCAAATCTATTTGAAAACATTGTTTCTTATTTTATTCTAGATGTTCTGATCCAGAAATAGCTGGGAAAATATACCTCGCCTTTACCTCTATATATTGTTAGAAGATTGTGGCAGATCCTCTCTTAATAAGAACGCCGCTCGAGCCCTCGTTAAGTCTCCAGTAACATGAACACGAGACGTTTGTCTCTCTTTTTAATTTGCAATGTTTTAATTACGTTGGCGCAGGTGTGCGTATAAATATAGCTTCCTGTGTAAGCGCCAAAAGGCAAATCACAGAGAGAAGGAGTTTGCATTTGTCGCCAGTAGAACCCAGCAAACTGGAAAACACAGAACTTTATCACAAATAGCAAGATTCCTGCCAGACGGGTGCCACCCGTGACAGAAAAAAACACTGTTTGGAGCAGAGTCAGAATAGGGACCCTTTGGCACAAGAGAGGAGATAACTAATCGGTGGGGATCCGACTGCTGGGACATATCGACATCTGGTGCACCCCTTCCTCACTGCACAAGGGAGCAGGGCAGCCATGAATAATACCACCATCCTCACTCTACTACCACTCCCATCTTCTCCTTACACACCTCCTTGCCAGGTCCCTGCAATTTTTTCCTGTGATGTCATGTCCGTTGGTGTGTCAAAGCAGCAATGGGGGCAGTGTCTATGTCACTAACTGAGTGGGAGGAGCTATAAACTAATGGGCGTGGTTACAGACAGTGATGGGGAGTGTCTATGTATCTAGCTAGAGAAGGTGCTATAAACTAGATGGGTGTGGTTAGAGGCAGTGATAGGGGAGTGTCTATGTAACTAGCTGCATGGGAGGAGCTATACACCAGATGGGTGTGGTTAGAGGCAATGATGGGGAGTGGCTATGTAACTAGCTGGAGGAGGTGCTATAAACTAGATGGGTGTGGTTAGAGGCAGTGATGGGGGAGTGTCTATGTAATTAGCTGGGGGAGGAACTACAAACTAGCTGGGTGTTGTTAGGGGCAGTAATAGGGGAGTGCCTATGTCACTAACTGGGTGGGAGGGGCTATAAACCAGATGGGTGTGGTTAGAGGCAGTGATAGGGGAGTGTCTATGTCACTAACTTGGTAGGAGGAGCTATAACCAGATGGGTGTGGTTAGAGGCAGTGATGGGGGAGTGTCTATGTAACTAGCTTGGGGAGGAACTATAAACTAGCTGGGTGTGGTTAGAGGCAGTAATAGGGGAGTGCCTAAGTCACTAACTTGGTGGGAGGAGCTATAACCAGATGGGTGTGGTTAGAGGAAGTGATGGGGGAGTCTCTATGTAACTAGCTGCGTGGGAGGAACTCTAAACTAGCTGGGTGTTGTTAGAGGCAGTAATAGGGGAGTGTCTATGTCACTACCTGGGTGGGAGGAGCTATACCCAGATGGGTGTGGTTAGAGGCAGTGATGGGGGAGTATCTATGTAACTAGCTGTGTGGGAGGAGCTATAAACTAGATGGGTGTGGTTAGAGGCAGTGATTGGGTAGTGTCTATGTAACTAACTGGGTGGGAGGAGTCATAGACTATCTGGGCGGTGCTGGAGCTGTGGCAGAGGAAGGAGAAGTGCATCATGGGTTTGGTTTGATACAGGAACAAGAAGTGCTCAGGAAACAAACCAGAGGGATGGGTTTACATGGTGAAAATGGGTCAGGAAAGTCCAAATAAAAAAGAAAAAAACAAGTTGTACATAAGGTCCAAAACTACATGAGAGTATCTAATCCTGGAAAACTCTTTCAATAATGAAAGCCAGGAGACTAATATTGACAGGACCAGCGTCATGTGCTATGAATTGTGCCAACTGCGCCTAATCGTGCCACCTCACCTGCCTGTGCCCACCTTTAACATTCCGATACAGACCTTAAGCTCTGCAAACTGTTCTTTCAACCTTAGCAGCCTTCGAAATTGATTTCTGGCTCAATGATCCCGGGCACCACAGCAGTTCTGGAAGCAGATATTTCCTTCTGGATCCAACGTGCTCCTTGCTTACCTTTCTCTATAGCCGTCATAGGTTGTAACGTGCCCCGTCACCGGGCTGCGGTTTCTCAATCTATTAGGTGTACCGTGTTGTCGGGATACACGTGTAAGCGGTAAGTGTTTTCTTGTCATCCCATGCACTGAAATATGAAATAACTCCTCAGAAAAGTGACGGTTCTATAGTAATTCCACATTCAGCAGAGCATTAAATTATTCAGCGAAGTGTGCAAAACATCTGAACAGTTTGAGCCTTAAAGCCTTTCTTCCAACAGCCAAAAAGTGCTAAAACAGGCGAGCTCAGCCCCGCATTTCATCTAAGAAGCCGCTTATTGAATTAATAAGACAAGTCAATTAATGTAATGCTCGGTTGCTTCGGGATAAAACAGACGAAGGGAAATATAAGTCCCATTTATTATTATTGCTTAGTAAGACAAGGAAAATAATATTTTTGAAGCAAGCGGGGGAAAAAAATGAAAAATGCTGCTAAAGAGGCGCCAGACAGTGCCGAGAAACGGCTGCTAATCAATGAGCGCCTAACGGGTTTACAAATTGGGGTTGGAAGTTGTTAGGAAACTCAACATCAAACTAGTTTGTGGTTTTAAAGGGGACATTTTTGAAAGTTCTCAGGTGGTTTTAAAAATCGGAAATTCGGAAATAAAAGAATCAATACTCACCTCTCTGATCACCTTCTGCTTGTGTAACTGAGCCGACTCAGGAGAACACAAGGTAGATGAGATGTCTGGGGGGGGGGCAGAACACAGACGACAGGGGCACTGCCCTAGCGGTGCTCCTAGTGCTGCGGCCGGCCCCTTGGTGCTCCAAATAGGCAATTCAAAAATAAATATATATATAGATAAATCTGCAAATATTAAACCTAGAAACAAAAACAAAAACAATTGCTATCATTGTAGTCGGCATGATCAACCCTACTAGGCAATATGCCTGGTTTAATAAGGTTGACCATGCTGACAGAGGCTCTTTAAAGCATTCATATAAGAAACTAGAAATTCATGCCTAGTTATATAATTGTACTTGGGATGGAAATACAGTAGATAACCGTTGACCCTTTCCTTGGAAACTGTGGAAGCCCAAGATCTCTGCCGAATTCATCAATTTTACTATGCGAGTGTACATTCGTTAAAGTACATAAACCCAACATCCATATAAAATAGCAGAGCCAAAAAACATGGATGGTTCCTTTCAATACATCATATATGTCAACTTGAGATATACTTTAAGTGTCAAGAACTAGAGTAATAATGAGGATAGCGCGAGTGATTTATCTCCGGCTCCGTTAATGTTCCTTTATTAGACCACGCAGAGATTTATTCATTTCTTATTTTATTACCTGGAGGCCATAAATCATGCGATTGCTACCTGGAAGCCGTTTGCAGCTTTCATCTAATTAAGAGGAGAGAAATGAATGAGGGCCGGCGAAATGAAGTCATCAAATTCTTTTCAAAATCTTCCAATTACGAGAGGTTATATACCATAAAGGGGGTCTGGAACGAAATGTTCCCTCACTCCTGCGGACACTTGATCACTTCTTCTGAGAGCTTCGCTAGGTGTGACCTCTAAGTGTCTGTGGCTTCAATTTAGCAAAGGCTTCTGGGAATTAAGATGTCTGAGAGGTGAACGGCTTCCATACGATGTTCCACTTAGTGAAGACTCTTGAACTCTCATTAAAACTCTTTTAGAACTCATTTGTTATAGGGGTCGGTCAACTCGAAAGTTTCCAGAATGTCGTTTGTCTTAAGTCTTGTCCATGAGACAAGAAGCCATTTATTCTACCCAAAGGACTTAAAAGCGGCCCTATGGTTGAAAGCCAAAAAAATTCACATTACCTTGGGAATAGATAGAGCACTTACCTAGTCTAGCCATGGATCAGCCAGTTCCCCAGTTCCTCTTCAGATGCCCTTCGGAAGCCATCCAGGAGGAGCCATATGGCGGCACACTAAGGGTACGGCCACACAGGTTTCTGATACAGTTTTGGAAGCCAAACCAGGAGTGAGTTCAAAAAAGAGGAGAAGCCATATCTGTCCTTTATTATTTCTCTTCTTTTATAATCCACTCCTGATTTTAGGCTTCCAAAACCTCATCAGAAACCTGACCACGTGGCCGTACATTAAGGGTCCATAATAAGGAACTGTATGGGCTCGGGCGCACAGCTCTGCCATGAAGACCTTAGTCTTAGGCTCCATAGTCTTAGGCTCCAGCGATGTAAATGCATTATAAATAATTCAGCATACATGTAACGACTTCCGCTGACACGAATGTCAGTTACCAGAATAATTCCCCTCATAACAAAGTCTGTTTTTTTTTTCCCAGGGATTAAAACATCACATTTTATTTGTCATAAACCCGGCCTAATTATTCTGTAATTATGTGAACAGCAAGTAATAGTGTTAGATGTGTGTATCCATTTAGCAAACATCAATCAATATATCTGATGACAAAACTGCCCGGGTGTGTAATAGACGCTTCCCGCGGACGGAGAGGAAGACATGCGAAATGTGCTTGGGATGTAGGGCTTCAGAAAAGGACTAAACGTCATGGCCAGTGGTCACCAACCTGTGTCCCTCTGTAACGCCCCCCGAGTGGCATTACCACTCTTACGCCCTGCTTCTATCTGTGTATGCTAATATCATTTCATCTATGCATGTATTCCAAGTCCTCCACATTGTGCATTTCCTATTTCTATGCAACTGTATATGTTAATGTAATGTACCTGGTTCACCAGTAGGTGGCAGCAAGCATGGCAGAGCTACAGTTAGAGAGATTGGAACCTTTCTTTCCATTCTAACCCTCTCTCTAAGGAGGGGAGGGGACTACTTAGTTAGAGGCTGGGCCAGCTCTAGGTTCACTTGGGCCTTGGGCGATAAAACCTCAGTGGGCCCCCTTGTGGCAATTTGCACAACAGACACGGCAATGAAGCTGCATGTGTTATAGATGTTGCCAAATACAATAGACAGAGCAGATATATTTAAATCAATCCTTATACCCCTACTTTTTAATCCCTCAGGTCTGCTCAGTATTCAGTTTTTACTGTACGCTCTCTAAAGAGAAACTGCTTTGGAGCACAGCAGGGCAGGCTGCAGCAGACTAGGGTTGTCACGATACCAACATTTTGATTCGATTTCTATACCATAAAAAGGTATTGCAATACTTGATACCATTCGATACCATGCGAAAAAAATAAAACACCAAAAAAGCCGCGTGTATTCCCCATTTTATGAAACGTCCGGCTCATAATCAAACAGTCCTATCCTATTTTTGGGGGGGACAAGTTGACAAAAAAAAAATTTGAATCGCGCGTTTTTATTTTATTTTTTCCTGTTTCGGAGAATCACATAGCCGGCACCCGACCTCTGACAGGGAGCTGCGATCAGCGACAGTTAACCCCCTCAGGTGCGGCACCTAAGGGGTTGACTGCCGCTGATCGCAGCTCCCTGTCAGAGGTCTGGTGTCGGCTATGTGATTATGCCGCACCCGCCCCCTGTATCTGTATTAAAGGTTAATTATCATGTATTAAAGGTTAATTATCATTGGTGGCACAGTGGCCATAGCCCCTCCCCTCCTCCGCCCACTCACTCCTCATTGGCGGCGGCAGCACAGGGGGGAGGGATTGTTTCCTTCTCCCCTGTGCTGCTGAGGGAACATGGAGCGTGCTGAGAGCAGCACGCTCCACGTTCCTCGATACTAGCAGGGACAGGGTGATATTTAAAGGGACCGCGACTGCCGGAGTGGGCCCCCTAAGGAACAGTTGCTCCGGTATGCCTGGTGCTGACGCCGGCCCTGGTTAGAGGACAGTCTAGTACACCCCCAGCTAGGGAAAGGGTGTGCAGCAGACGTATGTCTCTGCTGGACGTACCAAAGCCCAAACCAAGCTAGCCAGAGCACCCTAAGCTCTGCTGGATATAGAGGCCACCGCTTGGAGCCTCAGGAGCCCGAGGAAATATTCCCTGGATTAAGCTAGAGTCAGACTACAGAGAGAAGTTGAAGCATCCTGCAGAAGCAAAGAATCTATTTAAGCCTATCAGAACAGCAGAGACAGAGAGTAACTGATGCAGCAGAGAGGAGTTGCCTGCCAGAGTTACATGCTAAAGCCTGCTGGGAACCAAGTCTGTAAATCGTTTGGAGAAACGTTTATTCAAGTAAAGCTGCTTTTCAACTTCATCACAAGGTCTGGACTTAATTTATTCTTCATGCCACAATTCAACTTCCTCTTTTATCTGCTTTAGAGCCAACGCCTTGGGTCCCAGCGTATCCAGGTAGGAGCACCGTGACACATGCACAAAAACATTAAGGGACATTTTAGGCCACCCTATACCACTCGGCCATTCCTACACCTGGGTACCAACACTATTTCTTAAAAGGACTCTGTCCCGTTGTTGCTTCATTGCCACTGGCATCACAAAACACTTATCTCATCTTAAAGGGACCCCTTGCGGACACCGCCTCTGTTGCACCTCCAGCTGTTACCAAACTGCAACTCCCAGCATGCCCTAGCAGCGGCATTGATGCTGGGAGTTGTAGCTAGGGTGACCACTTCCAGAAACCTAAAAAGGAGAACATCGTGCAGCGGCCCACTCATAGGCATCTGGGGGATCCCTTGCCCCTTAGGAGGTTTCTACGAAATATGTCCCTCTTAAAGATCAAGTAGTTGTGACGCCAGTTGCAGTTAAGCAAGGAGGACATGGAGTCTCCTTTGTAGATGGTAGTGTTGGTACCCAGGTGTAGGATTGCCAGAGTGGTGTAGAGTGGCCTACAATTCTCTGAAGGTGTTGTTTGCACGTGTCACAGTGCTCCTACCTCTATATCGGTGGTCCAAAACAAAAAGGGGGTCTTGAACTTGGGTAGTGAATAAGTAGAATAAATGGAGTCCAGACTTTGTATTAATGTTCAACACAGCTTTACTTGAATAAATGATAATCCAAACGGATTCCAGACTTTCTCTTGGTCATCAGCAGGTATTGGCTTTAGTTTTGGCAGGCAAACACTTCTGCAACAATCTCAGCTCTGCTATGCTAGCTGGTTTAAATAGGAACTTTCCTCTTCTGCTGGAACTTTGCTTAGCTGAAGTCTGTTTCTTACTTTAATCCTAGGAACTTCTTAGCTTGGGTATAGGCAATGCAAGCCCAGGAGGGGACATGCAACCATGTAGACTTCACAGGCAGGGCCTGCGGGCCCAGCAGAGCAGGTATGATACTTTAAATATCACCCTAAGCACGGGGGACACACAGCCTCCCCTTACAGTGTCTACTCTGAACTAACTCACTCTAGCTAAACTCCTCCCTGTCTAGAGAGGACTGGAACAGAACAAAGAGGTTCCTCTCCAGGGAAACTAGCTCTGCACAGATTGCTGCCACCTGCTGGTGAACCAGGCACATTACACTTTAACAGTTACAAAATCAGGAAATACATACACACATTGCAGGAAATGGCAATAAATATATATGAGATGACACTTGATGCACCAAACAAGATAGTGGGAGTAAAAAGCGGTGGTAATGCTACTCTGGAGTACTACAATCATACCGGGGACAGTGGCGCACAAAAGTTCAATACTACAGCATGAAAGATACTACTGTCACGTACACACACAGGGGGGAGGAAAGTGACAACTGCGCTCCACCCTCACCCCTCGCAAGTCCTGATGACAGGGGACAACTGGACGGCAGTCCCTAGCTTAGAATACGTGCTGGGAGGCCAGACAAGACAAACAACGGATAGTGAACGGACCGAGTCAATACCAAGAGAGCGACGAAATACAATGGAGTAAGCAGAGAATAGTCAGGAGAAGGCAGGGTCAAATACCAGTAGAGTAATAAAGTACCACAGTAATGAACTAGAACAGGTCAGGTCACAAGCCAAAGGTCAATCCAAGAGGTCACGTCAAGAACTATGAGTAGGGCAGTAGCGGGTCAAAAAACAGGCAGGGTCAATATCCAGGTAGCGCAGGGAACATAATTACAAATAGCCTAGGACAATTAATCACAGGCAACTTGTGGCTAGCAGGTTGCCTGTTTATATACCGAAGGGCAGGGGTCATGTGACATGGCCAGCATCACATGACCTCCCCCCATGTCTGAAGCTGATCGCCGAGTGCCCAGCTCGGCACTCAGCCTCTTGAACATCACTATGGGAATGAGGGATGCCGGCCGCACAGAGAGGCCCCGTTACCCCAGCAACCAAGACGCCGAGCGGCTCCCCGCTCGGCACTACAGCAGGACACAGCGCGCGTGTCTGCCGCCGTGTCACACCAGGACGCCGGTGGCGCTGGAGAGAAGAAACACACCGCCGGCGTCCTGTGACAATACCCCCCCTTCCAGGAGGGGCCTCTGGACCCAAGGAGCACGGGAGCGACTTCTCCGGGTGTTCACGGTGGAATTTCTTAATCAAATTGGTCGCATGCATCCTATGCACTGGTACCAGGACCTTTCCTCAGGTCCGAAACCCTTCCAATGGACCAAGTACTGTAAAGAGTTCCAAACCCTCCTGACATCAATAATCTTAGAGATGACAAATTCGTCTTGGCCCTTTACCTCCACAGAAGAAGGAGGTCCTTGTGAAGGAACCATGGGCGAAATGTATCTCTTTAGCAGTGATTTGTGAAATACATTGTGGATGTGAAGGGAGTCAGGTAGTTTCAATCTAAAAGACACGGGATTAACATTGTCAATAATCTTGTAAGGTCCAACAAAACGCGGTGCAAACTTTCTGGAAACCCCTTTCAAGGAAAGATTCTTGGTGGACAGCAACACGCTGTCACCGACCTCCAAATTAACTCCCTTGGAGCGTCTCTTATCAGCTTGCTCCCTCTGAACCTCCTGGGCCTTTTCCAGGTTAGTTTGAACCTGGGAGCAGACTGTGCACAGTTCTGAAGTAAAATGATCTGCCTCCGGGTTGAGTGAGGACACTGAAGGACTCGAACTAAAACGAGGATGGAAGCCCAGGTTACATAAAAAAGGAGACAACCCCGTGGATGAGTTCAACCGATTGTTGATGGCAAACTCCGCCAACAGAAGGTATCTTACCCACCGATGCTGATTGTCAGACACATAACATCTCAGAAATTGTTCAACTGCCTGATTCAACCGTTCTGTCTGCGCATTGGTCTCAGGATGGAAGACAGACAAAAAAGGACCATAAAATTTCGCACCTTTGACAAAAGGCCTTCCAAAACTTAGAGACGAACTGCACACCCCTGTCAGAGACAATATTTTTGGGAACTCCATGCAAGCGTACAATGTGGTCAACAAACAAAGATGCTAGAGTCTTGGTATTAGGTACCTCTAATCAGAGGTACGAAATGCACCATTTTACTGAATCGGTCAAACCGCTGACTTCCCCTCGGAAGTTGGCAAGTCTGAAATAAAATCCATGAAAATATGTGACCATGGCCTGCATGGAATGGGTAGTGGTCGTAATTCACCAGCAGGGCGCGTTCTCTGAGTTTTAGATTTGGCATATACCTCACAAGAAGACACATAAGAATGGACATCTCTAGATAATGTAAGCCACCAGAAAGACCTAGACACGAGTTCCTTTGTGGCATCGATACCGGGATGGCCACATAAAACAGAGTCATGGGACTTATCCAAAAGCCCGAGACGGAAGTGCCCAGGAACGAATAACTTATCTGAGGGTGTCCGTGCAGGAGCAAGATGTTGAGCTAAAGTGATTTCAGAAGAGAGGTCTGCAGATATTGATGCCAAAATGTTATTAGTCAGCAGGATGGGTTCAGGAGGGGTGTCAGGAGGCTGGAAGGCACAAAAGCTTCGGGACAAGGCGTCCGCCTTGACATTCTTACTTCCTGGCCTGAAAGTAATAGAAAAATTAAAACGTGTGAAAAACAGGGCCCACCTGGCTTGCCTAGGATTAAGTCGTTTAGCGGCTTTAAGGAACACTAAATTCTTATGGTCAGTAAGAACCGTGACACAGTGTTTAGCCCCTTCCAAAAAATGTCTCCACTCATCAAACGCCCATTTGATGGCCCGTAGTTCGCGGTACCCAATGTCATAATTTCTCTCCGTGGGAGAAAATTTACGTGAAAAGAACGCACAGGGTCTTAACTTAGGGGTGGGGAATAGTCCCCATCCTCAGATGCGTCAACGGATCTAAGGAAGGAGAGTCATGAGGCAAGGAGAATGCCCACTCCTGAGGGTCTCCCTGGAGGAGAGAGATATTATTCCGACCCTCTGTTGGTCAGAACCAGACGAATGAGGCTGCAAGCGAAAATATAGCTTACAGCTTTCCTCGAAAGCCAAGAAACACTTGCGGTCTCCTGAAAACCGATCCGTCAACTTGACATGAGGTTCTGCCTGCAGAGTGGCCGGAGAAGGCACTGGGAGCGTCCGGGCGGATTCTTGGGCTAGTAACCTCTCCCCCAGTTCCTGAACAATTTGCGCCAGGTTGTGTACATGGTCAGTGAGACTCTGTAAAGGGTCCATGATGATGTATGTCCTGTGATTCTGTCACGGTCACGTACACACACACACAGGGGTGAGGAAAGTGACAACTGTGCTCCACCCTCACCCTTGGCTCTGCTACTTTCCTCGCAAGTCCTGATGACAGGGGACAACTGGAAAGCAGTCCCTAACTTAGAATACGTGCTGGGAGGACAGACAAGACAAACAACGGATAGTGAAGAGAGCGACGAAATACAATGGAGTAAGCAGAGAATAGTCAGGAGAAGCCGGGGTCAAATACCAGGAGAGTAATAAAGTACCACAGGAACGAACTAGAACAGGTCAGGTCACAAGCTGAAGGTCAAGCTAAGAGGTCACGTCAAGAACTAGGAGTAAGGCAGTAGCGGGTCAAAAAACAGGCACGGGTTAATATCCAGGTGGCGCAGGGAGCACAATTACAAATAGCCTAGGACAATTAATCACAGGCAACCTGTGGCTAGTAGGTTGCCTGTTTATATACTGAAGGGCAGGGGTCATGTGTTGTGGCCAGCATCACATGACCTCCCTCCATGTCTGAAGCCGATCAACAAGTGCCCAGCTCGGTGCTCAGCCCCTTGAACATCACTATGGGAATGAGGGATGCCGGCCGCACAGAGAGGCCCCGTTACCCCAGCAACCAAGTCGCCGATCGGCTCCCCGCTCGGCACTACAGCAGGACACAGCGCGCGTGTCTGCCGCCGTGTCACACCAGGACGCCGGCGGCGCTGGAGAGAAGAAACACACCGCCGGCGTCCTGTGACAATACCCCACCTTCCAGGAGGGGCCTCTGGACCCAAGGAGCACGGGAGCGACTTCTCCGGGTGTTCACGGTGGAATTTCTTAATCAAATTGGTCGCATGCATCCTATGCACTGGTACCAGGACCTTTCCTCAGGTCCGAAACCCTTCCAATGGACCAAGTACTGTAAAGAGTTCCAAACCCTCCTGACATCAATAATCTTAGAGATGACAAATTTGTCTTGGCCCTCTACCTACACAGAAGAAGGAGGTCCTTGTGAAGGAACCATGGGCGAAATGTATCTCTTTAGCAGTGATTTGTGAAATACATTGTGGATGTGAAGGGAGTCAGGTAGTTTCAATCTAAAAGACACGGGATTAACAATGTCAATAATCTCGTAAGGTCCAACAAAACGCGGTGCAAACTTTCTGGAAACCCCTTTCAAGGAAAGATTCTTGGTGGACAGCAACACGCTGTCACCGACCTCCAAATTAACTCCCTTGGAGCGTCTCTTATCAGCTTGCTCCCTCTGAACCTCCTGGGCCTTTTCCAGGTTAGTTTGAACCTGGGAGCAGACTGTGCACAGTTCTGAAGTAAAATGATCTGCCTCCGGGTTGAGTGAGGACACTGAAGGACTCAAACTAAAACGAGGATGGAAGCCCAGGTTACATAAAAAAGGAGACACCCCCGTGGACGAGTTCAACCGATTGTTGATGGCAAACTCCGCCAACAGAAGGTATCTTACCCACCGATGCTGATTGTCAGACACATAACATCTCAGAAATTGTTCAACCGCCTGATTCAACCGTTCTGTCTGCCCATTGGTCTCAGGATGAAAGACTGACAAAAAAGGACAATAAAATTTCGCACCATTGACAAAAGGCCTTCCAAAACTTAGAGACGAACTGCACACACCTGTCAGAGACAATATTTTTGGGAACTCCATGCAAGCGTACAATGTGGTCAACAAACAAAGATGCTAGAGTCTTGGCATTAGGTACCTCTAATCAGAGGTACGAAATGCACCATTTTACTGAATCGGTCAAACCGCTGACTTCCCCTCGGAAGTTGGCAAGTCTGAAATAAAATCCATGAAAATATGTGACCATGGCCTGCATGGAATGGGTAGTGGTCGTAATTCACCAGCAGGGCGCGTTCTCTGAGTTTTAGATCTGGCATATACCTCACAAGAAGACACATAAGAATGGACATCTCTAGATAATGTAAGCCACCAGAAAGACCTAGACACGAGTTCCTTTGTGGCATCGATACCGGGATGGCCGCATAAAACAGAGTCATGGGTCTTATCCAAAAGCCGGAGACGGAAGTGCCCAGGAACGAATAACTTATCTGAGGGTGTCCGTGCAGGGGCAAGATGTTGAGCTAAAGTGATTTCAGAAGAGAGGTCTGCAAATATTGATGCCAAAATGTTATTAGTCAGCAGGATGGGTTCAGGAGGGGTGTCAGGAGGCTGGAAGGCACAAAAGCTTCGGGACAAGGCGTCCGCCTTGACATTCTTACTTCCTGGCCTGAAAGTAATAGAAAAATTAAGACGTGTGAAAAACAGGGCCCACCTGGCTTGCCTAGGATTAAGTCGTTTAGCAGCTTTAAGGAACACTAAATTCTTATGGTCAGTAAGAACCGTGACACAGTGTTTAGCCCCTTCCAAAAAATGTCTCCACTCCTCAAATGCCCATTTGATGGCCCGTAGTTCGCGGTACCCAATGTCATAATTTCTCTCCGTGGGAGAAAATTTACGTGAAAAGAACGCACAGGGTCTTAACTTAGGGGTGGGGAATAGTCCCCATCCTCAGATGCGTCAACGGATCTAAGGAAGGAGAGTCATGAGGCAAGGAGAATGCCCACTCCTGAGGGTCTCCCTGGAGGAGAGAGATATTATTCCGACCCTCTGTTGGTCAGAACCAGACGAATGAGGCTGCAAGCGAAAATATAGCTTACAGCTTTCCTCGAAAGCCAAGAAACACTTGCGGTCTCCTGAAAACCGATCTGTCAACTTGACATGAGGTTCTGCCTGCAGAGTGGCCGGAGAAGGCACTGGGAGCGTCCGGGCGGATTCTTGGGCTAGTAACCTCTCCCCCAGTTCCTGAACAATTTGCGCCAGGTTGTGTACATGGTCAGTGAGACTCTGTAAAGGGTCCATGATGATGTATGTCCTGTGATTCTGTCACGGTCACATACACACGCACACAGGGGTGAGGAAAGTGACAACTGCGTTCCACCCTCACCCCTGGACCCTGCCTACTTGCCTCGCAAGTCCTAATGGCAGGGGACAACTGGACAGCAGTCCCTAACTTAGAATACGTGCTTGGAGGACAGACAAGACAAACAACGGATAGTGAAGAGAGTGACGAAATACAATGGAGTAAGCAGAGAATAGTCAGGAGAAGCCGGGGTCAAATACCAGGAGAGTAATAAAGTACCACAGGAACAAACTAGAACAGGTCAGGTCACAAACTGAAGGTCAAGTCAAGACGTCAAGAACTAGGAGTAAGGCAGTAGTGGGTCAAAAAACAGGCACGGGTTAATATCCAGGTGGCGCAGGGAACACAATTACAAATAGCCTAGGACAGTGATGGCTAACCTTGGCACTCCAGCTGTGGTAAAACTACAACTCCCAAGATGCCCCCCTTGCTTGGCTGCTCTCAGAACTCTATAGAAATAAATGGAGCATGCTGGGAGTCGTAGTTTCACCACAGCTGGAGTGCCAAGGTTAGCCATCACTGGCCTAGGACAATTAATCACAGACAACCTGTGGCTAGCAGGTTGCCTGTTTATATACTGAAGGGCAGGGGTCATGTGTTGTGGCCAGCGTCACATGACCTCCCCCCATATCTGAAGCCAATCAACAAGTGCCCAGCTCGGTGCTCAGCCCCTTGAACATCACTATGGGAACAGGGACGCCAGCCGCACAGAGAGGAAGCATGCGGCCGGGCGTGCTTTGCCCCCGGTTACCCCAGCAACCAAGACACCGAGCGGCTCCCCGCTCAGCGCTACAGCAGGACACGGCGTGCGTGTCTGCCGCCATGTCACACCAGGGCGCTGGTGGCGCTGGAGAGAAGAAACAGACCGCCAGCGTCCTGTGACAACTACATTATAAAGATACTATTATGAACAGAATGAAAACATGAAGCTACATTGCAGTATCAGCTAAATAAAACAAGAAATCCGTAAGAAATGTTGTACTCACCAAACCTAGCTTATACTTAGCAATGGCTGTGGTAAAAGTGACCATGAAATGGCTTGTGATACACCAAATAGTACTGCCCTGGCTGAAGAGCTAGGTATGTGGCAATTAAGAGACCAAGCAGGACCTCGACTTGGATTGGCCGATTAGAATGTAAGGCCTTCTGCGACGTCTGTGTGGCTGCAATGTGAGAGAGAGAGGAGCTGAGGGCCCTGTATATAATAATATACACTGTGTACAGCTGGTATAACTTGGGTATCTCCTGTATATAATTATATATGTACAGCTGGTATAAGTTTTACATCTTGTGGTATATACTATACCAGTAGATGTATAATTTATACCATATACTTTACAATATGTGCATATATAATTAAATACAGGAGATGCCCAGGTTATACCAGCATGGTTCATATCACAATATACAATAATATGTATACGGTATAACATCCTCTTGTATATAGTGATATGGACCATGCTGGTATAACCTGGGTATCTCCTGTATATAATTATATATGTACAGCTGGTATAAGTTATACATTTGCTGGTACCAGAAGATGTATAACTTATACCAGCTTATATACATAATCATATACAGTAGATACAAAGGCCAGATAGTAACTAATAGTAATATCTGGGCCTAATAATGCCTAGTGGACTGTCTGTGTAGGTTGGCTGCTGTGCTGGCTGCAGCTGAATCGACTTGCTGGAGGCTGGCTGGGCTCAGTGTGGGCTGGCTGAGTCGAGGGAGGCTGGCTGAGTGCTGCCTGGACCTGGCTGGCTGGCACAGTCTTTAGCAGTCAGAGAGAGAGCGAGGCTCGGGTAGTTTTAACGGTCGGGGCTCGGGTGAGTGTCTGAGACTGTACTCTAGTCACTCCGCGATCCCTCCCTCCCTCCAGGCGTCCCGCACTCTGTTCCCGCCTGTAAAAAACTGAATTGGCTGGTGCAGGAGCTGCAGTGTTGTGACGTCATGATACAGCGCACTGCAATCCGGACATGCTGCCAGGCCCTGTCTCCTGTGGAGATACTTAAAGTGACCATGTCTGAGCTGGACCCACCGGCTGTCACGCTTAACCACAAAAAAGGAGGACTTCTGGCCGGCCGTCCTGGCCTTGTGTAATACCCCAGACTGGCATTACCACCTCTTTTGGGCCCCCCACTATCTTTAATGGTGCATCCTGTGTCATCTCATATATATTTATTGCCAAGTCCTACAAAATGTGTAAATATATTTCCTATTTTGCAATGGTTTAACATGTAATGTGCCTGGTTCACCAGCAGATGGCTGCATTTCTGACAGAGCTAGTTTTCTTGTAAAGGAACCTTCTAGTTCCATTCCAGCCCTCTCTAGAGAGGGAGGAGTCTTAGTTAGTGAGGAAGTTCAGAGTAGCCCCTGTATGAGGAAGCAGCAGGCCATGGTCCCTCCTGGACGAGCCTGCAGAAGTCAGTCCCAGCCTACCCCTCCTGGGGAGATGTTGTGTATCTAGCCTTCACCCTGCTTGGGGAAGCAGCAGGCCTCGTCCCTTCCTGTGAGTTCTAAATGGTTGCATGTCCCCCCCCCCTGGGCTTGCATTGCCTAAAGCCAAACTAAGGAAGTTTGAAGCCAGAAAGAAGTTCCTAGTATTAGAGTCAGAGACAGACTACATACATCTAAGCTAAGTTCCAGCAGAAGAGGAAAAGTTCCTATTTAACCTAGCCGACATAGCAGCACTGAGAGAGTGCAGATGTAGCAGAGCTGAGAGTGTTTGCCTGCCAAAACTAATGCCAAAACCTGCTGATGATCAAGATAAAATTGGAAGATTGTTCCTTGATGCAAATTTATGCCAAGTAAAGCTGTGTTCAACGTTATTACAAGTCTGGACTCCATTTATTCTACTTCCTTCATCATCCAAGTTAATCACCTCTTGTATTCACTGCTTCTTCCGACCAGGTATGGGATCTGAGGATATCCAGGTAGGAGCACCGTGACACGTGCATGCAACACCTTTAGAAAGATTGTAGGTCACTCTACACCACTCTGGCAATCCTACTTCTGGGTACCAGCACCATCTACAAAGGGGACTCCATGTCCTCGCTGCTTAACTGCAACTGGCGTCACGACTACTTGCTCTCTAAGAAGGACATATATCGTAGAAACCTCCTAAGGGGCAAGGGATGCCCCTGACGCCAGTTTGAGGGCGCTGCATTTGCACTAGACGTGGGACCACGAGTCTAAAAACCGGACTGTCTGGCCTAAAACCGGACATCTGGCCACCCTTGTTGTAGCCTTTAAACAGTTGGGTAGCCACAGGGTGGAAACCACTGGTATTGGTTTTATGTATAGGGTCCTGTTTATTAAAAGGGTTTTCCGAGCTTTTGATATTGATGGCCTAAAATCAGGATAGGTCATCAATATCGGATCGGCTGGGATCTGACTATCAGCACCCCTGCCGATCAACTGGATGAAGAGGCTGTGACACTCCTGTGAGCGCTGCACCAATGGGCAGTCTTTAGCATTGCCCTAGCCTTTTAAACAGGCTAGGGCAGAGCTAAAGACCGTCCATTAGTGCCAGTCACATCACCGGGAACACTGCTAGGCAGAAAACTCTGCCTAGCAGAGCCCGGTACGTCATGGATCTGCAGATGCTCCGATGCTCAACTCATACGGGCTGACTGGGTGAATGGGTCCCCATCCTTGATACAGTTCACACACGGCCAGTGCCCGTAATTTCGGAGCCACTGTTTGTGGGCCACAATACAGGCCTGGACCTGCTATGTATTGTAAAAACTTAACACAAAACTTCAAAGGTAATTTTTTTTACATGCTTACCAAAATTGAAACACCAAGCCCCACCCATTCCAGTGGGAATTCCCCAAATGACCCCATAAACTCTACCCTTTTTCTGGTCCAGTTCCCAGCACAATCCCTGGAAAAATGGGAGTGTTGGCAAGTATGCACATATAGACGACATTTTTTATATTCACTACACCACGCCGGCAGATTCGACTGCCAGTCACCTGCCGATATTGTACAGGGGACCGATGCAGTAGCTTAAATTTGGCACCAACATCAATGTACTTCCCCCTGCTGGAACAAGATATTATAGGAATCCCAAATATAATACATAGGACTTAAGATGTGCAAAAAGATACAGGAATAAAAGAAATCCTCCAGATGATGTAAATATTTTGTCCGTATCATGCGACAGATGAATATAAGATGACGGGAAATTGAATGTGTGTGCCGATAATGTGTTTCAGATGTGAGATGGGGAAACAACTCTCCTTGTCTGAACACTGTGTAGAATAAATGAAATGATCTGGGCTGACATTCTGCTGTTTGGCCACAAGATGCCGCTGTTTCCTAAACACAGCTACAGACTGCATATATTTCCATTTTTTTCCCCATATATTTATTTGAGTTGTTTGTGAGTCGGCCTCATGCTCCTGTAATTTGCCCACTGGCTCTTGGTATTGCCCATACGGCTCAGGTAGGAGAGTGTTAGGTACCGGGCTACTTGAGAAACCTTGGCGTGGTGCCCGGGCTCAGACATGTCCTACACCGTAGGACATGTTGGCTAATCTCTCAATTTTAAAATCTGTTTGAGGGTTTAGTAAGACCGCAGAGTGCACCTGTCTTTGCTATTATTTTGTTATATTGCATATATTTCCATATTCATGAGAGGTGGTGTTTCAGAGCCTGGGGAAAAAAAGGAGCAGACTGAGGAACTGTGTGAGCAGAGGATCCAACGGCATCCAGGTGTGGGAGCATACCTCGGTGACCAGAGCTGCAGCTGTGAAGCTGATCGTGTCCAAGACCATGATCCTGACTAGAGGAACGAGGATTGCTTCCAGGAACGCTGATGAGAGCTGAGGAGCAAAGCGACATACATTGCGGTACCGCATGCTTGTTGAAGAAGCATTTGTTCTGTTCAGAGTCACCAGCGGATGCAGAGCAGACACGGGTCAGTAATATCAATCATGCACCTCATTGCAGTGTTGGCGCCTAAAGACTGAGACCAGGCCTGTAGTTAGTTAGTTAGGATCTCTGTTTGTGTCAGGCCACAAGTGTTACTACTGTTCATTGCAAGGACTCCATAACTTAAAGTGATATTATACATTGGAGAGCTGATAAACTTCCCACAAACTCAAGCCAGGCTGGCGTTTTGCTCAGGAGGAATACTCAGGCACGTGCTACAAGACCAGTTATGGGTGGGGGAATACTGTAGAGCTTTGTAAGATTGTAAGCTGTTGTCCTGCACCGCAGGCCAGCCTGTACCACGCACCCAAACAATTCTTCTTGTTTTTTAGGGTAATAACAGGTAAGGTGTGGCAGTTTAGTTGTGCCCGCCAGTAGGTAAATTACCACGCTTTCCTCCTGCATCCATTGGAGGGCGCCGTGCTGTGCAGCACAAGGGTCTCAGCCTTCAGGCTGGGTGTATGTAAATTTATTGTATGTGCTTAGCATTTGTGGTTGTGTTCATTACCACATTTTGGCAAACAGTTGTTTTCTTCGTTCGTGACTTCGCTGTATCCTAGGGAGCCCACCCCGGTAGACAGCTTACACAGATCTGCATTTGTCTTCGCGGATTTAATTCTCCTATTTGTCATCCTCTCCCTCAAACATCTGTAAATGCCATATTTCCGAGTGCATGCAAAAGCGGAGACGCGTGCTGAAGTGACAGAGCGCCACAGACGTCCAGCGCGACGCGTGGCTCCCACTAACATGCTGCAGTCTCAGAGCGTGCGTCCGTGTCAGAAACAATCATCCACTTCTGTACAGTAAAAGCTCGGCGCCCCCAGGTGCTGCACTGACCTGTTTAAATATGGAATTCCTTGCAATTTTATTTTATCTACTATGAAAATGACTTGAGTTTTATAGTAACTTGGAACAATATTGATGAAGCAGTGCTGACGTGTCATTTAACTATTGGTGTGAGGTTTTCTTTTCAGATTCGGTTCCTTTCGTGGAAGAAAAAAAAATGTAGCATGCTCCAAAGGAATCCTGCAGACGGATATCTCCATATACACTCACCTAAAGAATTATTAGGAACACCTGTTCTATTTCTCATTAATGCGATTATCTAGTCAACCAATCACATGGCAGTTGCTTCAATGCATGTAGGGTTGTGGTCCTGGTCAAGACAATCTCCTGAACTCCAAACTGAATGTCAGAATGGGAAAGAAAGGTGATTTAAGCAATTTTGAGCGTGGCATGGTTGTTGGTGCCAGACGGGCCGGTCTGAGTATTTCACAATCTGCTCAGTTACTGGGATTTTCACGCACAACCATTTCTAGGGTTTACAAAGAATGGTGTGAAAAGGGAAAAACATCCAGTATGCGGCAGTCCTGTGGGCGAAAATGCCTTGTTGATGCTAGAGGTCAGAGGAGAATGGGCCGACTGATCCAAGCTGATAGAAGAGCAACGTTGACTGAAATAACCACTCGTTACAACCGAGGTATGCAGCAAAGCATTTGTGAAGCCACAACACGCACAACCTTGAGGCGGATGGGCTACAACAGCAGAAGACCACACCGGGTACCACTCATCTGCACTACAAATAGGAAAAAGAGGCTACAATTTGCACAAGCTCACCAAAATTGGACTGTTGAAGACTGGAAAAATGTTGCCTGGTCTGATGAGTCTCGATTTCTGTTGAGACATTCAAATGGTAGAGTCCAAATTTGGCGTAAAAAGAATGAGAACATGTATCCATCATGCCTTGTTACCATTGTGCAGACTGGTGGTGGTGGTGGTGGTGTAATGGTGTGGGGGATGTTTTCTGGGCACACTTTAGGCCCCTTAGTGCCAATTGGCCATCGTTTAAATGCCACGGGCTACCTGAGCATTGTTTCTGACCATGTCCATCCCTTCATGACCACCATGTACCCATCCTCTGATGGCTACTTCCAGCAGGATAATGCACCATGTCACAAAGCTCGAATCATTTCAAATTGGTTTCTTGAACATGACTATGAGTTCACTGTACTAAAATGGCCCCACAGTCACCAGATCTCAACCCAATAGAGCATCTTTGGGATGTGGTGGAACGAGAGCTTTGTGCCCTGGATGTGCATCCCTCAAATCTCCATCAACTGAGAGATGCTATCCTATCAATATGGGCCAACATTTCTAAAGAATGCTATCAGCACCTTGTTGAATCAATGCCATGTAGAATTAAGGCAGTTCTGAAGGCAAAAGGGGGTCCAACACCGTATTAGTATGGTGTTCCTAATAATTCTTTAGGTGAGTGTATGTAGCAACCCATGGAGACTGTAATGCAACACACGGAGGCAATGCTGCTCATCACTAGGGAGCCATGCAGGCTTCACGCACAATGCTTGCAGATTACAAACAGGGAAGCACAGGGTATACTCACCTCCCTGGCTCACTTGTGGGTCCCTGCAAAATCTCGCCTAACAAAGGAGACTCGGAAGTGCCAGGGGAGGTGACTATTCTGCGTTTTTCTTGCAGATTTTGCTTGTTGCAGATTTTCACTTTCCCATTAAATGCAATGAAGCTAATTTGTAGTAAAGCTGCAACAATTCCACGTCATAAATTGACATGCTGAATCCGTGCGCAGTGCAGAGGATGGGAGTAGTAGTGTCACGGTGTACTCCCTCAGGCTGTCGCTTCCTGGGGTTCGGTGCAGTGTATAAGTGATGTGACGGAACCAGGCAAAGATTATCGAACAAAGAACGTATTTTTATACTGAGTCCAAAGAAACAAATAGCAGCACATCCAGTTAGTACAAAGTGCAATTCTCTCCTCTCAAATGATGGGGTATGGTGGCTGACAATGGGGCAGAAAATGACACTCAGAAGTTTGCTAGCTGATACTGTCTCTCTCCTGATTCCCTTCCCTACAGCTGTATTCTGGCATCAGAGGCTGTAGGTGTCCACTGTATGATGCAGGCTTTTAGCTATGCCTGTCCTGAACTACGGTGGTGGTGTCCTAATGTGTTTCCCATCACCTTGCAGCAGAGTCTGTGATTGCTTGATTAATCTGCTGACACAAATACGCTGTCATTTACAGATCCTCTGCAGGCTCTCTGGAGTTGTGGTCCTCCCAGAAGACCTGACTGTGGTCCTCATGGCCTGGAGGAGCGGGAGCTGGACTGCAGGCTCCCTCACTCCTCATTCTCTTCTCTTAATCTCCCTTCTAACTATCTCTGCCACTCCATTGGTAGGAAGTTGGACCAGCCCACTCCTATCAAAAGGGGAACAATGGTATGGTCAGTCCTATTCCTGTTGTCAACCACTACCAACCATACCCCATCTGCTGGTGAGCAAAATGTGTAGCATGAAGTGTGACATAACATGAACATTGCAAAAGCATTACTTTACAAATAGTGAGGAACGAAGTTTTCAAAATTTGATTTGGCTGCTTTGATTAGTTACGAAGTACCTCTTCACGAATCGTGGGCGCAATGAACTCCGTCAGATGTCGCGCTCAATGCTGATTGTGGCATCTGAGAGTCACATTGAGGCCTTTTAAGGGGTTAATCAGGGGTTAAAAAAATCTGGCCAAAAAAATAAAAAATTGAAAAATTTTTTTACAAATCTCGCACGCGCTGGGCAGATGTGGTGATGTAATCACTGAGTGTCAGAGTAATTTAGCAATTTGGAAAAGCAGAAAGGTAGCCCCGATAGTTCACCTGCTGGTTGCCAAATAGGGGTGCTACGGTATACCGAAGAGAACAGACACAGGAGACAGACATGGAGTCCTCCTGCCTTAGAGCAGTTCTCTACTTGTAGGCAGATATCAAGCTTTATTTATACTTCTAGTTATGTAACAAGTCATTAAACTAGTCAGGCTAGTATAAACCACATGTATAGGTATAGTGTATGAATACATCATAACTGTCACATTGGCATTTGCCCAACCTGCGAGTGTATCTGAATCTTGAGGAACAGAACCAGGTAGAATGATGTTGTCTAACCCTTGGAGAACAGGATCTGGCAGAGTGGTCTTGTCTAACCCTTGGAGAACAGGATCTGGCAGAGTGGTCTTGTCTAACCCTTTGGAAGCTGGATTTTATTACCCAGAGTCAACAGAAGAAACATCTGAAGAATCTTCTGTAACCCTTTAGTTAACCTTACACTGAGTGATGAGGTATGTTTTTGTTTTTTTTTACCAACATTTTAGGAAAAAGTTATAGGTTACCACAAAGCACGAGAAAATTTGCCTTCGTAACGAATCGAATTTATACTGAAATTCGATTGAAATCCACTTCAGAGCTGTGGTGTTCTGGTTCGCACACTGTTTACTCCTGGAGCTGCCTATCCAGGATCTGACTGGCTCACTAGAGTACCAGAGGATCTTCTGGTGGACCCAGGCCCCGATACCATAGTGGGCCCCAAAGGTCCAGGAGAAATCGCTTGCCACTAGGGTCTATTTCTTTGATGACAAGCTTATTAGATTTACTTGATGATATAAAAGTTGGGCTTCAAGAAAAATTTCCTCTGGTGAGCACAAGGAAGGAGCCAATCATTTACCTCTAGGGTCTATTTCTTTGATGAAAAACATATTAGATTTTATTGATTACGGTTGGGCCTCGAGAATATTTCCTCTGGTGGGCCCAAGGAACCCCACACAGACGTTGCATCTGTCCTATAGATAGGTCTATCAATATCAATATCCTGGCCCTGAAAAACTAATTTAACCAAATTCAAACTAAGGTAAGGATGGTCACATCTGCACATCAGCTACCATAATTTGATATACATCTTATAGTGTGGAGATCGTATCCATAAAGAAAAAAATTCTAAAAACATTGAAAAACTAAGTTTTCTTTTTCGAGCATGTCGATGAAAACACAGAAAAACCACCAACGCAGATGTTTAATAGCAAACAATGTGCAAACGCCCCTGACTATGTTCATAAGGAGAAAAGCAGGATAGGAGGATACGTTTTGACAATGAGACGTCTCGCGCTGACCTCTGCGATGGGTTCCAGCAGGACTGCCGCTTGCTAATGCGCTCACAGTTCCGCAATATGGACTTCAAGTCCCTTGTGGAAAGTGCAAATGAAAAAGTGATCAGAATTTAAGCACTGCAGACATGAATCGAGAGGGTCTGCTTCGCAGGGCCTCAGGTTTAACCTTCCATACCTCACTAGTAATCAGCATTTGCCCAGGGAAATCAAACAGTAATGCAGAGAGAGATTTGTAAAGTTGCCGCCTTGGAAAAGGTTTGACTGCAAGACCAATTCCACTTATTTCAAAGATAAATAAAGCAACGAGATGTCTTCTAGATGTGAATGCTAAAGCAACGGAGGCATAGTGCATTTGGAAAGTCTTCAGACCTATTAACTTTTTTCACATTCTGTCACGTTGGCGCCTTGTGCTAAAATAAAATTAAAATTCTAGTTTTTCCACATCAATCTGCACTCAATACCCCACAGTGAGAAAGTGAAAACAGAATGTTCAAAAACTTTGCTAATTTATTGAAAAAGAAAAACGAAAATCTTACATTGACATAAGTATTCAAACCCTTTACTCGGGACTTAGTATAAGCCCCTTTGGCAGCAAATACAGTCTCCAGTCTTCTTGGTGATGGTGCCACAAGGTTTTCACACCTGGATACCTGGATTTGAGGATTTTCTTATCTTGAGGATAGATCATCAATACTTTCCTCATGAAAAAGCCCTTTAAGTAGGAAGACCACGTGTTTGTGCTACCTCCAGCAGAGCCATAGAAGTGAATGGAGCATCGTTCATACATGCACACCACCGTTCCCTTCGAGACCTCCTTTCTCGTGATCCCTAGGATTCCTAGCGATCGGACCCTCATCAATCAGCTTTTTATGACCCCCCCTATCCTGCAGATAAAGAACAAGTATTGTTAGGGCTCATGCACACGAAAGTATTTTCTTTCCGTGTCCATTCAGTTTTTTTGTGGCCCGTATGCGGAACCATTCGTTTCAATGGGTCCACCAAAAAACTGAAGTTACTCCATGTGCATTCCATTTCTGTATGTCATCATGTCCATACCGCAAAAAAATATTGTCCGCGCCAAGGATAGGACTGTTCTGTTAGAGGCCAGCTGTTCTGTTCCGCAAAATACGGAATGCACATGGATGTCATCCATATTTTTTGCAGATCCCACAAAATACATACGGTCGTGTGCATGAGGCCTTAGTGTGGGAAAAAACCCTATAAGCTCCCTCTAGTGGTGGCTTCAGGCAGCCAGAATGTTATCATTTCACCTTATGACAACTTAAAGTGACTCATTTTTTTCCGTAGATTATGCACAAATTAAAATGACGTTCAAACCCATTAAGGCATGCGACACATTCGCATTTCTGCATTTCTTGTACTTCCCGGTAGGATAATAATTGAGATTTATTGGGCTCCCCGGTGATTCCTCAGCTGGAGAAGCCGTCAGGAGAAATAAAAATATAAGACTAATGCAAAGGGCGTATTTACCTCGACTGTAAGTAATATCCTTCTTCTAGGTGACACATGACCGATGAGACGTGGATTTGCGTTTCTCCTGCCATTGTTTTTAAGTGCTCCTAAGTGCTTTTCTGCAAATATTTTTATTTAATTTTTTTATTAAAAAATTCCAGAAGCTTCTAAGTGATTTACCGCTATATATTAAACATTCTGTAAATGACCATTGTTTAATGCAAATTAATATTTTTTTTTACGCTGTGAATGAATGATCCTCGGATACATAACATTAGACGAGGCCGGATACATCCCTCCATTTATTTCGCTCTGCGCCGAGACTTTTTTCGCTTTTACGTTTTCATTATCTCAAGTGCCCAGAAGCACGAGCTATATATCCTCTTCCCGCTGACATTAAGAACGGTAGAGCAGGACAATTACTCATCCTTCCTCCCGACTTATCACCCAAAATTCCCAATTATAAACATTTCTGGCACTTTTTTTTTTTTATGTTTTTTTTTTTTTTAAAGCGCTTTGATAGCGTCCTGCATAAACGCTCTCGAGATCGTGGATTATCCCGGACAAGCGAAATTTCATTTTGCCATATATTTGAATGCATTTATGGAATTGTAATAAATGGATGTAATATGGCGACAGCGTCCTTGGGCAGCGGCTTAAAAAATCTGCAAGCGGTAGACTTTCCCATTGTATTGGAACGGCTTTATTTAATGAAGGCGAATAGTCCTCCGATTTGCCGATGCGTGTGCTCAGAACGTAAATGAAGAGGGCTGAATGGCTTTAATAGGGATAATTAATTCCTGTGGGGAAGTATATTTCTGTTTACACAGGTGCATGTGCACATTGCTGGGAGGATCATCGCTTTAACTCATTCCTTTGTGCGCCCGCGTTCGTACGTGGAGGGAATGAATGATGGGAGTCATCATGCACCAGGGGAGGATTCACTGTTTAAAACCCATTGAAAAGGGAAGATTCTGCTCTCCTGACACGTCTGCTTTAGAAAATCCTTGCATTTCACATAAAGACAGCAATTCTTCTGTTGTTCCTATGTTGTTCCTCCTGGAAATGTATGACTAAATTGACCACTGGGGGTTACCAGTCAATAGGAAAGGGGGTCCCCACACAGTCTGATACCAGCACTGAATAGAGTGTGTAGGAGAACGTGGTAATAGGCAGTTGTTATTTTATTCATTCATTTCTAGGAGTTATAAATGAGGATCGGCACCATGCAGAGTTCTAAGAATTGCTATTTTGTCAGGAATGCAAATTTTTATTAAAAAAGACAATTCAGGAGAGATGACGGGTCGACTTTAAATTTATATGAGAGTTAACTGCTGGGTTGGGGCCTATGTGCTGACAGTAGCACTGCGGAAGGGAAGTGACAACTGATAATATATTATATTTCCCATTTTGCATCCTGGATATGGCTTCACATATATGTAAGGGATCTATCTATCAGCTTTATTGGCAGAACTAAACATATTTTAGCATTGCCAAAGCAAGTGGGATGGGGACACATCCAAGGTGTGGGTGACACATCAGGCTCCTCTCTATGGTAGGCAGTAAAATATTGAGCTGCACTGTGTTCTCCTCTTCCCCCAGCAGTATGGAGAGTCTCTCTTCCTCCTCCATGGAAATGAAGTCGGGGCAGAGATCAGACAGTCTCCTGAAGTGGGTGTCCCTCACTGCTGAGTATTTGGGGCCTCATCCTCCATGTCCTGCTGGTCGCACTGCTGGCACAGTCTGCTCTCTCTGGGAGAGTATCGGCCCGGATTCGATGAGCAGGCTGAGTTCTACTGTTGTTTTTCTTCGATTTGATTTCACCAAACGTTTAAGCGATCGCCGATCATTCAGAATTTTTTTCCCGCCACATTTCTTCCTCGGATACGATGGGTCCCCACTATGCTCCCAGTTTTTAATAATGCGTTGGACAGTTCTTAACCCAATTTCAGTAGTTTCTGCAATCTCCTTAGATGTTTTCTCTGCTTGATGCATGCCAATGATTTGACCCTTCTCAAACAGACTAACATCTTTTCCACGACCACGAGATGTGTCTTTCGACATGGTTGTTTAAGAAATGAGAAGCAACTCATTGCACCAGTCGGGGTTAAATAACTTGTTGCCAGCTGAAAGATAATCGCCCGTGCAGTAATTATCCAATAGGAGGCTCAGAACTATTTGCTTAGTTAAATCCAGGTGGCGACTTTTTTTTTGGACAGGCAGTGTATCTATCTATTTATCTCTTATTTATCTGGTTTTTCTGCCTGTCTATCTGTCTATCTACCATACTCTCTAATCTTTGTATGGTTTGGTGATTATACCTGTCATCCAGGCCGCAGATGAAAGACAAGCAGTATTTCTGCCACATCTCGGATGGACACATACTGTATCTCTCAGCTTGGTCTTCCTGCACATTGATCTCATGATCTTCGGGTTCTTCTCTCTATTTTCACCATGTAAACCTTCTGACTATAAGGAGACGTTCAGTCCAAGACTGAGAAGTAATGTCACCTTCAGACGCCCATGACTCCATGCAGGGAAATTAAGCCATTATCCGAGCCCCTGATATCCCGCTGCTGAGTCTACACGTTACTGTAGCGTCTTTATTTTTAGAATCCGGTCTCACTACTAATAGCTCATGAGAAGGAAACCTAATTACGCATTGGAAAAAAATAATTAGGTGTTTTCTAGCAAATCGTTATATTCCAGGAAAAAGCCAATAGGCCTAGGACTGATTTAGTGATGTTGCGGCTGATTCATGACTCCCAAACGTATTCTGCTGGCTCTGTATTTTTTTTTCCAGAAACAGCGCCCCTCCTGCACATAGGTCGTGTCTGGAATTGCAGCTCAGCCCTATTATTGTATTCTTTCAGGTCATTGTCTAAGTCTTCAGCCATGCAAGAGCTTACATGAACTATAGACCCCCCATGAGGTACAGGGAAGTCTACCCCACAATGTCACATTACCGGCATCATAGCAATGTTCAGACATTACAGCACCGCAGGAGATGTAGAGTGGTCAGTGTAGACCCCAGCATAGGGGCTACACAGATAATGAAATTAAAATGCATTCGAAACGTCTTCAGATCTTTCACTTTTTTTTCACATCTTATGTTGCTCCTTGAATTAAAATATTTAAAACAAAATCCAGTTTCCCCCCCCATCATTCTGCACTTAGCACCCCATAATGGAAAAGTGAAAACAGAATTTTAGAAATGTTTGCTAATTAAAAAAATAAAAAATCATGGGCATAAGTATTCAGACCCTTTGCTATGATACGATATTTAGCTCAGGGGCCTCCTATTTCTCTTGATCATCTTTGAGATGTTGCTGCACCTTGATTAGAGTCACCTGTGGTAAATTCAGTGGATTGGACATGATTTGGAAAGACTCAGCTATATATACAGGGAGTGCAGAATTATTAGGCAAATGAGTATTTTGACCACATCATCCTCTTTATGCATGTTGTCTTACTCCAAGCTGTATAGGCTCGAAAGCCTACTACCAATTAAGCATATTAGGTGATGTGCATCTCTGTAATGAGAAGGGGTGTGGTCTAATGACATCAACACCCTATATCAGGTGTGCATAATTATTAGGCAACTTCCTTTCCTTTGGCAAAATGGGTCAAAAGAAGGACTTGACAGGCTCAGAAAAGTCAAAAATAGTGAGATATCTTGCAGAGGGATGCAGCACTCTTAAAATTGCAAAGCTTCTGAAGCGTGATCATCGAACAATCAAGCGTTTCATTCAAAATAGTCAACAGGGTCGCAAGAAGCGTGTGGAAAAACCAAG
Source organism: Bufo gargarizans (assembly GCF_014858855.1). NCBI lineage: Eukaryota > Metazoa > Chordata > Amphibia > Anura > Bufonidae > Bufo > Bufo gargarizans. The sequence continues at coordinate 196,772,647 of NC_058086.1, forward strand.
GCACAAAATAACTGCCCATGAACTGAGAAAAGTCAAGCGTGCAGCTGCCAAGATGCCACTTGCCACCAGTTTGGCCATATTTCAGAGCTGCAACATCACTGGAGTGCCCAAAAGCACAAGGTGTGCAATACTCAGAGACAAGGCCAAGGTAAGAAAGGCTGAAAGACGACCACCACTGAACAAGACACACAAGCTGAAACGTCAAGACTGGGCCAAGAAATATCTCAAGACTGATTTTTCTAAGGTTTTATGGACTGATGAAATGAGAGTGAGTCTTGATGGGCCAGATGTATGGGCCCGTGGCTGGATTGGTAAAGGGCAGAGAGCTCCAGTCCGACTCAGACGCCAGCAAGGTGGAGGTGGAGTACTGGTTTGGGCTGGTATCATCAAAGATGAGCTTGTGGGGCCTTTTCGGGTTGAGGATGGAGTCAAGCTCAACTCCCAGTCCTACTGCCAGTTTCTGGAAGACACCTTCTTCAAGCAGTGGTACAGGAAGAAGTCTGTATCCTTCAGGAAAAACATGATTTTCATGCAGGACAATGCTCCATCACACGCGTCCAAGTACTCCACAGCGTGGCTGGCAAGAAAGGGTATAAAAGAAGAAAATCTAATGACATGGCCTCCTTGTTCACCTGATCTGAACCCCATTGAGAACCTGTGGTCCATCATCAAATGTGAGATTTACAAGGAGGGAAAACAGTACACCTCTCTGAACAGTGTCTGGGAGGCTGTGGTTGCTGCTGCACGCAATGTTGATGGGGAACAGATCAAAACACTGACAGAATCCATGGATGGCAGGCTTTTGAGTGTCCTTGCAAAGAAAGGTGGCTATATTGGTCACTGATTTGTTTTTGTTTTGTTTTTGAATGTCAGAAATGTATATTTGTGAATGTTGAGATGTTATATTGGTTACACTGGTAAAAATAAATAATTGAAATGGGTATATATTTGTTTTTTGTTAAGTTGCCTAATAATTATGCACAGTAATAGTCACCTGCACACACAGATATCCCCCTAAAATAGCTAAAACTAGAAACAAACTAAAAACTACTTCCAAAAATATTCAGCTTTGATATTAATGAGTTTTTTGGGTTCATTGAGAACATGGTTGTTGTTCAATAATAAAATTAATCCTCAAAAATACAACTTGCCTAATAATTCTGCACTCCCTGTATATATATATATATATATAAAGTTTCACAGCTGACAATGCATATCTTAGCAAAAACCAAGCCATGAGGAGGAAAGAACTGCCTGTAGAGCCCAGAGACAGGATTATGTGGCAGCACAGCAGGGGGCCAAAAAATCTGTTCCACTGAACGTTCCCAAGAGCACCATAACAGCCTGGATAAATTCTGAAATGGAAGAAGTTTGGAACAACTAGGACTCTTCTTAAATCTGGCCGCCCCACCAAACTAAGTAATCAGGGGAGAAGGGCCTTGGTAAGAGAGGTAACCAAGAACCCAATGGCCAGTCACTCTGTGGTTGAGCTCCAAAGTTTCTGTGTGCAGATGGGAGAAACTTCCAGAAGGTCGACCATCACTGCAGCCTCCACCAGTCTGGGCTTTATGGCACTGGCCAAAATGAAGCCTCTCCTCAGAAAATAACATATGAAAGTTTGCAAAAAAAAGCACCTAAATGAAACCAAGATTGAACTTTTGGCCTCCATTCTAAGTATCATGTCTGGAGGAAACCAGGCACTGCTCATCACTTGCCCATCATGTTGTTGTTGTTTTTTTTTAGGCTCTGGGACAGAAGACATCAGGGTTGTGGGGAAGGTGAATGGTGCAAAATACTCTGGACCTCAGACTGGGCTGAAGGTTCATATTCCACCAAGACAATGACCCTAAACACACAGCTAAGACAACACAGGAGAGGCTTAGGGAAAACTGTGTGAATGTCCTTGAGTGGCTCAGCCAGAGCCCTGACTTGAACCCAATCGAACATCTCTGGAGAGACCGGAAAATAGTTGTCTACCGAAAGTCCCCATTCAACCTGACAGATCTTAAAAAAGAAGAAAATACCCAAATCCAGACGTGCAAACCTTGTTACTGGAAGCAGTAATCCCTGCCAAAGGGGCTTCAACCAAGTCCTGAGTAAAAGGTCTGAATACTTATGTGAGATTTTAGTATTTCATTGTTAATAAATTAGCAAAGATTTCTAACATTTTATTTTCACTTTCTTATTATAGAGGATTGAGGGCAAAATGATGGGGAAAAAGTTGAACTAGTTTTTTTTGGCACAAGGAGCAACATAACAGAATGTAAAAAAGATTAAAGGGTCTGAAGACTTTCCAAATACACTGTAATTTTAAGGAGATCTCATTAATTGATTACTAGGTGGTCCTAAGGAGATCACATTATCAAGATTACTTTAGTAATCTTGTCACATTAAGGCCTCCTGCACACGACCGTATTTTGTTTCCGTTTCCCTTCCGTTTTTTTGTGTTCCGTTTGCGGTCCGTATGCGGAACCATTCACTTCAATGGGTCCGCATAAACAACGGAAGGTACTCCGTATGCATTCCGTTTCCATATTTCCTATGTCCTATTATTGTCCGCAAATCATGTTCTGTGGCTCCATTCAAGTCAATGTTTCAGCAAAAAAAACGGAATGCATCCGTATGTCTTCCATATCCATACCATTTTTGCGGAACCATCTGTTGAAAACTTTATGCCCAGCCCAATTTTTTTATGTACTTACTGTTTAAATATTATTGTATGCTTCCGTTTCTGTTTGAGATCCGCAAAAAAAACGGATCACAAACGGAAACCAAATGGAAAAGGCAAAACTAAACGGAAACACTACTGAAACAAAAAAATGGAAAAACGTATCAGTTTAAAACGGACCGCAAAACCATACGGTTGTGTGCGGGAGGCCTAAAAGGCTTGTGCAGCAATTTATATTGATGACCTATAATCAGGATAGGTCATCAATATCTGATTGGCGGGGGATCGATCTGACAACCGGCACCCCACTGATCAGCTGTTTGAAGAAGAGGCAGTGCTCTGAAGCCCCGTCTCCTCGTCAAACAGCTGATTGGCGGGTGGTGCCGGGTAATAGAAGATTAAAAAGAAAAACAAAACAGCGCCACTCTTGTCCATGGTCAGTGGCCGGTATTGCAGCTTCTACCTGACGCCACTAATGGACAAGCATGCTGCTGAATCTGGGAAAAAGAGTCTCCTTTTTTTCTTATCTCATATAACCTCTTACAAGTTTTCATAAAGGATATAATGTATGATAATGTATGGGGATGTAGCAGTGCTGGGTTTGTAAAATATAGCAGAGTTTGTGCTTAGCCACCACTTATCACTAAATGGATTCCTCATATAGAACAGATTTCACTATTTCCTTTCTTGGCCTGCACCCAATATCGTATATCTTTATTATGTAAAAATTAATTTATACAAAACGCAACCATCGATTTCAACGAAACTTGGTATACACATCCCTTTCTACCTGGATAGAAATCTTGTGGGGGTCATTCTCCCCTACACAGCAGCTGCATGGAGTTTGTATGCGCCAACTGTTTTTGCTACCCAAATATTGCTCTGAAACTCAAAAACTCATTGATCAATTTGTACTAAACTTGGTGCACATATCACTTACTATCTGGGAAAGAATACTGTGGAGGTAACATGCCGGTACACAATGAGTTTCTGTCTGTCCCGACGTCTGTCTGTCTGTTCTTTATGCGCGACCAAACGACTGGACCGATCTTCACCAAATGTGGCACACAGGTGCATCAGGTGTCCGGGAAGGTTTTAGACTCAGCTCTCTAGGACATACCGTTCCTGAGATATTCCCAAAAAATGCACGGCATTAGCCAATACAAGCCTGCAAGTCTTTCTCTTCATATCCCAACTGCCATACACACGGTCACATGACCCTTATCAGCCAATAGAAGCTCGCAGGCCCTTAGTCTCCACATACACACAGCTTTACTCCAGGTTTTAAAGTGGCGGGGGACTGTGGGGGGGTCAGTGTTAAGGGGTGGGGGACTGTGGAGTACACTGTTAAAGGGGCGGGGTGCTGTACAGGTCACTGTTATGGGGGATACTGTCAATATCTTTTAACACACACAAACATTAAATGAAATAGATGAAATATAGCCGTGCAAAGCCGTGTCCTTCTGCTAGTTATCTATAACAATAATATACAAGAAAAATCACAGCAAGGAGAAATGAAATTTCTGATTCCATCGACATTCAAAAAAAAAAAAACTAAAATATATTCAAAGTTCTATAAAATATGGGAATGCTATGAATATATTCTTATTTATTTTTGCCCTCTTCTTCCCCTTTTGGCAACAGAACAATAGACAAGTATCATTGTCAACCCCCGGTAACTGCTGCCACAATATCGTCTGTAACATGAGTGTCAGGAGGCCCCGAGATCATATTCTGAAACTTTTTCTTGCTGTCAAGTAGTAAAAGTTCAGCCGTTCCATAATAAATCAACGACCCATCTATTCCTAAGGCTCTAGAATTTTCGTGGGCTTGCAGAAAAGTGAAGAAATAGCCATTATATGGCATAATTTAGGAAGATAAAAAAACGCCGCTGTCAGTGACAGCATAGAAAGCCTTCTTTATTGGCAATTTTAGAACGCAGGAATATGATTTATACCTAATGTCAGTCTAATTACCAAAGGTGGCAATTGGTGATGTCAGAGGCCAGGACTGCAGCTATCCTTAAGCTACCAATGAATGTCTGTAGCTACAAATAATGGTAAAAAATACATTCTTATTCTAGTACAATATTTTAGCTTTTTATGGTATTTTATATTGGGCAACCAATCTACGGTGATCATCCATATATCACGGTTTACAATGGCAGTGGACGCGTTTACAGGCATGAAGGTGATTCCTCGGTAGAAATCAATGGACTGACGGCCTGCAGAATTATTGTTATTATCCAGAATTTACTATCCGTTTAGGTTTCATTTTTACAGAGTCTTCAGACCCTCACATTTTTTTATATTTCTCTTTATGTTAAAAAATACATAAGTATTCAGAGACCCTTTACTTGACTTAGTTGAAGCATCTTTGGCAGTGATTACAGCCTCCAGTCTTCTTATGGGTGATGACACAAGGTTTCTTATGGGTGATGACACATCTGGATTTAGGGATTTTCTGCCATTCTTCTTTGCAGATCCTCTCAAGCTCTGTTAGATTGGAAGAAGACCAGTCAGTGGACAGCCATTTTCAGGTCTCTCCAGAGATGTTCCATTGGGTTCAAGTCGGGGCTCTGGCTGGGCCACTCAAGGACATTCACAGAGTTTTCCCTAAGCCTCTCCTGTGTTGTCTTGGCTGTGTGTAGGGATAGGCGGACCCATGGATATTCGGGTTTGCCGGGTCCGGCCGAACTTTGGGTCAAAGTTCGGGTTCGGAACCCGAACTTGACTCAAACTCGAACCCGAACCCCATTGTCAATGGGGACCTGAACTTTGGTGCACTAAAATTGCTTAAAAATAGTCATAGTAAGGGCTAGAGGAAGGAAGCAAAATGGGGGTAAGAGCAGGACAATTTCCCTGCAAACAAATGTGGATAGGGAAATAACTTAAAATAACATAGAATAGAAAAAAATATATAATAATAATCTTGAACTAGGAGGCGGAGGTCAAAGTGGAGTAGGTGGTTAAGGAGGAGGTGGTGTCACGGCGAGGACTGGGGGAAACCCCCCACCGTACAATGTAAGTAGGATAATAGTAGCAACTAGGCCAGGACGCCGGGATCAGGGAGCTGGTCACCTCCTGATGCATCCCTAATCCTCTCCCTAACTCCTAACCTTATGAGCGGACCCTGATGGTGGGACGACTCATACCCTGGATACCTAATATCATGAGTTGCCCTGGAAATCCCTTACTTAGGATCAGTACAAATAAAGATGGCGTGGGCAGCACCACTATCAACAAGGTGCAGTCGGAGTGCCAGCGGCTGTGGGGGCGATCCACCTCCAAAATATAAAAATTAAGAATTCCGCAGCACATCCAATTTGTAGAAAAGTAGAAAAAGGCTTTATTCACCAGACATGCGACGTTTCAATCCTCTCAATGGGATTTTTCTCAAGCAGTGACACAGTGGGCAGTGCAGTGTACATATTTAAGCAACTTCACATCATTACACAATCATCAAATTAAGTACATTCATTAGAGACAATATATAAAAAAATATTAATACAAACAGTATTATCAGTGTGCTGGTACAATCACAACCTGTTCCAGATCTCAATAAAGCGATGTGATGTCAATCCTTCTCATGACAGTTTCAGCATAATCATGTATAATACAAATTAATCTAATTGTGACAATTATTAACACAGGTGTGGGTCTTCTTCAAAACCCAAAGTGTACAGGTGTACCTTCAGTGTAGGTGATGAGCTGGGTCGCAGGAGCGCACGATGGGGTCAATCCACGTGGGTCCCGGCGTCTCTAGCATTACCTTGCGCATGTCGAAGGACCTTCCTGATTACTCCGATCACGTGATCATCCATCCAGGCCGATCATCAGGATGCGCATGTCCAAGGACCTTAGAGCATGTGATCATATCATGTGATCGCAACCCCGATCATGTGGCTGGACGCATCACATCGTCAGAAGGACAACATAAGCTTCCAAATGCTCCACAGTCTTCGCGGTCACATCAGATAATATGGTCACATGCTCGATGTTCTCATATGTATGAATATCATGCCTAAAGTATTATAGTTTTACTAAGGTACCTCACACATATCAACATATAAAATCATCAAAAATAAAAACTGTGGATGTACGCATGAAACTTGACATAATACACAGATTTGCCACGGCTCTACATAGAGTCCCATTGTAATCCGCACGTTACCAGTTCACATGTGAGAAACAAGACGAATGGGTCAACGATCTATCTAAGAGATAAAGATGACTGTATAGACGGAAGTACCGTTACTATAAAGAGGGTAAAAGATATATATAATATCATATGCGGTAGTACCGCCACTATTCTTGTAGGACATTGGACTCAGCATGGTAATTATCAAATAGCCCCCTGGTCTAAACGAGGATTTTAGCTTATGTGGCTCATACTGTAATCATAGAGCCACAGGCTAGACTGTCCCCCCTGTATATCGGATACCATTCCTTGACATCCAACATAACAGACCCGGGACCACCCTCTAGATTACTTAGGATCGGGGGGGAGATGACCTGTTCATCCACAACACGGGGGAACAGGAGTCTCTAAAGGCCTAGAAGCAGGGAAAGGGAAACACATACAGCAAAGGAGATGGCAGGTAAGTGAAACCAGTAACACACTTACCTGCCACAGACACACTGACTGGAACCCGTGCACAACATTAAAGGACACAGCACACACCACAAACCACACAGGAACCCAGGACACCATAGCTGCAATAAATTGAGACAGGGGAATGTCTAGTAAACATGACACCAAACACAACCAGACATGTAACACCAAACTAGACATTCAAACACCCTGCACATAACCCACTCCATACAAATAATGACAGGAAGGGAAGGAGATACTGGGATGACATAGAACATCTATGATCACAAGGGTGGCCCTCACTGGACAGATGGAACAAGCCAGGAACCGTAAACCACCAGCATACACCAAGGCTGGAGGAACCCAGAGCTTTAGGCATCCAGCAGAGGCTAAATAGCCCAAGCAGCCACAGCCACACACACATAAACCCAGTGTTCACAAAACACTAGGAAGGGGGTTAACCCTTCCAACACCAGACAAGGGAAGGAAGCCACTTAAAGGGGAAGTGCAGACACAAGCATACCAATCCACATGTTACCATCGGCAACAGCATGCGGGGCAACCATGTCCCGGCAATCACCCAGAAGGCCGAGACACTGCCACCGCATGCTCTCACAGCAACACGTTGCTGCGGGAAACCGCAAGTGTGGCAACAGTGTCACAGCGCAAACCAAAGGCCGTGACAGGTGGACATGGCGGTGTAGGGTTAAGCGGTGGTGGAGGAGGTAGCCAACACAGTTTTTTTATTTTTTATAAATTTTGGAAGACCCCAAACATTGGGAAATAGAAAAGAGAATGCAAAGATACAGTGCGCTGGAGTCTAACATTGGCTGGGTGCGGCCGGTATACTTGTCTACTCAGCACAAGGTACGGACAAGTCCCGTGGGATCCATGCCTGGTTAATTTTAATGAATGTGAGCTTGTCCACATTGGCTGTGGACAGGCGGCTGCGCTTGTCAGTGATAACGCCCCCTGCCGTGCTAAACACACGTTAGGACAATACACTGGCTGCAGGGCAGGTCAGCATCTCCAAAGCGTAAAGGGCAAGCTTAGGCCATGTGCCCAATTTGGAGACCCAGAAATTGAATGGGTCAGACCCATCAGTCAGTACGTGTCGGCGTGTGCACACATACTGGTCCACCATGTTGCTGAAATGCTGCCTCCTGCTAAGACGTTCCGTACCAGCTGGTAGTGCTGGTTGTTGTGGCGTGCTGACAAAGCTTTTACACATGTCGGCCATGCTAACCCTCCCTTCTGAGGTGCTAGCTGTGCCCCAGCTGCATTGGTGACCTCTTCCTTCGCCTTGTGCTTCCACTGAGCCCCCGCTGTCAGATGTGAATGCCATCAGCAGCTTGTCTACCAGCGTGTGCTTGTACTTGCGCATCTTCCGATCACGCTCCAGTGACGGAATTAAGGACAGCACGTTGTCCTTGTAGCGGGGATCCAGCAGGGTGGCCACCCAGTAATCAGCACTGGTTAGAATGTGGGCAACTTGGCGGTTGTTGCGCAGGCACTGCAGCATATAGTCGCTCATGTGTGCCAGGCTGCCCAGAGGCAACGACAAGCTGTCCTCTGTGGAAGGTGTATCGTCTGTGTCCTCTGTATCCCCCCAGCCATGCTCCATTAATGCCCATGAGCTACTTTGGGTGCCACCCTGCTGTGAACAGGGTTCCTCCTCATCATCATCTTCCTCCTCCTCATCCTGCAGAACTGTGCCCTGGCTGGGTAGTTGTGTACCTGGCCTCTGTTGGTGCAGGAACCCACCCTACGAGCCACTTGTGAATGACTGGCCTTATAACCGTGTCAATGATCCCTCCGCCTCTTGCTCCTCCTCTTCCTCCTGTGCCACATCCTCTTTCATCATCGCCCAAAGTGTTTTTTCAAGGAGACATAGAAGTGGGATAGTAACGCTGAGGACGGCATCATCGGCACTGGCCATGTTAGTGGAGTACTACAAACAGCGCAACACGTCCAGCACATCCCGCATGGAGGCCCATTCGTTGGTGGTGAAGTGGTGCTGTTCCCGCAGAGCAACTTACCAGTGCATGCTGCAGCTGAAACTCCACTATGGCCTGCTGCTGCTCACCCAGTCTCTCCAGCATGTGCAAGGTGGAGTTCTACTACCTCTCTCATTATTCTACTCCATCTCCTTATTGCACCTAACAGTGCTGGAGTCACAAACAACACTGGGGCCCAGCCGCCAAAGCACCTTAAACACCTATACCATCACGGGCACCTCAACCACCATCTGGCTGGTGTTCCCTGCAGTAGAGAGTGCCCCGGAGGATTTAGTGCTGTCTTCCCCTCCACTGCAGGCCGGCCCAGGGGACAACTGAACTGTGAGTACTACTACCCTAACTCGGCACACCACCACCGGTACACTCACATAACACCCCTAGGGCACGGGCGCTGCAGGTAGGGGAGTAATTTCTCTCCAGTGTTTGGGGGATGGACAGCTGAACACTTCCCACCCCCTCTCACTCTGAGGATTCCTTTATCCCCAGGTGATTACTGCACCTGGTCTTGCTTCAGACCTGGTGATTGTGGGGAAGCAAATCCTGCCGTATATCTCCCCTAACAACCATGAGGCCTGTCACTGCCTCACAATACATACTTCACTGTTGCAGTTATTTCTGTTGAAAGCGTATAGTTGCCTATTTCAGTACAACAAGAAAAATATTTTTTCAGTTCACTTCTGCAGTTATTTCTGTTGAAAGTGTATAGGGGCGTATTTCAGTACTACAAGAAAAATATATACGCACTTCACTGTTTTTGTTTTTTCTGGTGAAAGTGTATAGTGGCCTATTTCAGTACAACAAGAAAAATATATTCTCAGTTCACTTCTGCAGTTATTTCTGTTGAAAGCGTATAGGGGCGTATTTCAGTAAAAAAAAAAATATATATATATATATGCACTGCACTATTGCCGTTATTTCTGGTGAAAGGGTATAGGGATATATTTTAGTACTACAAAAAAAAATAATATACGCAATTCACGGTTTCAGTTTTTCTGGTGAAAGCGTATAGTGGCCTATTTCTGTACAACAAGAAAAATTAATTCTCAGTTCACTTCTGCAGTTATTTCTGTTGAAAGCGTATAGGGGCGTATTTCAGTAAAAAAAGAAAAAATATACGCAGTGCACTGTTGCCGTTATTTCTGGTGAAAGCGTATAGGGGCGTATTTCAGTACTACTAGAAAAATATATTCTCAGTTCACTTCTGCTGTTATTTGTGGTTAAAGCATTTAGTGAGGTATTTCAGTACAAAAAGATAAATATTATTGTCGCTTTTGGGTGTGTTTTAATTTGAGTTTAATTTATTTAGTTCAGCTAAAAGTATGTCAGGCAGAGAAGTGCCAGACCATGCACAGAGGAGTGGCAGAGGTCTAAATGTTTCTGGCGCAGGCAGAGGTCGCAGCAGAGTAAGGGGCGTGGCAACAGGAGTCGCAGCGAGAGGCCTGAGCTCCCGGTGTCATCTAGGGGTCGTGTCTTGTCCAGCAACCCAGCGGGTCTTGATTGGTTACCTCAGTCATTCACTTCATCCCAAGTGACATCAGACACAACCCTTAGTTGACATGGCCCGGGAGCAGGCCCTGTGCCCTCACATGTCCTCAACCTGCATCTGTCCTTTGCTATTCCCTCAGCTACAAAAGTATTGTATGCTGTGGGCTCAGCTCCACTTTTCAGCGAGGAAGAGCTACTAGAGGACAGTCAGCAGCTACTGCTCAGCCAAGATCTGGAGGAGACATCCGCCGCTTCCTCCGCTAGGCGTGCAAGTAGTGATGAGGAGAGTGGCGTGTGATCTGGTGACCCAGAGACCGTTGAGGCAGTGGCATAGTGTGGGTTGCCAGAACCCGGGGCAAGCCAAAAATTGTGCGCCCCCCCAGCCTGTGGGCACGCCCCTTTTAACAGATAATGTAGTAGATCACTTGCAGTCCTATATAACACCACAGATAACACAGTGATAACTCTCTGAGTACAGATAATGTAGTAGATGTTACCTGCAGTCCTATGTAACACCACAGATAACAGTGATAACTCTCCGTGTACAGATAATGTAGTAGATTCACCTGCAGTCCTATGTAACACCTCAGATAACCCAGTGATAACTCTCTGAGTACAGATAATGTAGTAGATGTCACCTGCAGTCCTATGTAACACCACTGATAACCCAGTGATAACTCTCTGAGTACAGATAATGTAGTAGATGTCACCTGCAGTCCTATGTAACACCACAGATAACCCAGTGATAACTCTCTGAGTACAGATAATGTAGTAGATGAATGTGAGCCCCCAGAATTCAGAACACGCACAGTGTGACCTGAACTCTGGGGCCAGGATGCGGCAGGATGGGCCAAATTTTCAATCTCTTCCCCCAACTCTACCGTGAAACAGATATGTGGATGGACATTATTATATACAGTAGAATACAGCACCATACATGTTACATCCAGTGACGTCTCCTGTAATGTAGACTTTCCTCAACATCTTCATTCAGAGATAAGACCGCCATAATACCTTCTTTCATCCACTTCTCATCTTGGCAGAGTTTCACAGAAAAAAATCTTTGTTATTAATATATTGGCCCCTCTTTATAATTAATGTAATGGCCCCCCTCTTTATTATTAATATAATTGCCCCTCTTTGTTATTAATATAATGGCTCGCTCTTTATTATTAATATAGTGGCCACTCCACTCTTATTAGTATGATGTCCTTAGTCCTCCTCTCTCTGCTCCTCCTCCACCCCCATAGTGCCCCCAGTACCTCTGCAATTAGGGTAGGGTACATAAAAATAAATAAATACTTACCTCTCTCCATCACAGCTTGTGGTGTCCTGGCGCAGGCGGTCACGATCGCCTCACTGTGCCTTCCCGCATCATCGCGTCGTCTCGCAAGATCCGACGCAGGAGGTCACAGTGAGGTAATCATTACCAAGTCCTGCGTCGCTCTACTGCCTTATAGACTTCAGGCCTTGTGGCCTAAAGCCTATGAGGCATAACGGAGGGGACTGGAGCCATAGGCTCCCGTGTCCCTCATTGAAATTCCTGCTGCCTGGCACACCACTGCGTTGAGGAGGACATCAGTGACGTGCAAACACTACTCAATGATGATGAAGCCGATAGCACTTGGGAGCCGGGTGAAGAAGGGGCTTCGTTATCATCAGGAGAAGAGGTAGGCAGCGGCTGAGCCAGCAAGTCACTAGCATGGCCAGGAGTCAGCAGGGTGGCATCAGTGGGAGGTCGGGAGCCAAACGGGCATTGGGTAGACCATCCACTTTGCAGCAGCCCGGAAAGGAGTGTTGCATGGGTTCACGGAAGCAGTGGCGGTAGCAGTCAGCCAGTGAATAGTGTTGGGGGGAAAATCAGGTACTCAGCGGTGTGGCAGTTTTTTGTGAAGCCGCTGGAGGAGGTCAACATGGCCATATGTAGAATATGTGGGCAGAAGGTGAAGCGTGGCCAGGGTGCTAATGTTGGCACCTCGGCCCTGCGTCAACATTTGAAGCGTCACCAAAAAGTGGCCAGGGAGAACCGTGGCTCCAATGTGGTGGTCCAGCCTGACCCAGTGGCACGCCGCACCCAATTTCAGGCAGTCAAGGCTCCACCACCTCAGCCGAAGGAAGCTGTCTGTCCTTTCCATTATCTGCTGGTCCTGATTCTCCTGCTCCTCCTACTCCTCGTCAGTCATTCCATCAGCAATTGATCAACGAAGCGATTGCCAAGAGACAACAGTATGCGTGCATGCATCCAACGACACAGAAGCTGAATGTGCTCCCGTCCAAGTTGCTGGTGCTTCAGTCCCTCCCTTTCCAAGTGGTGGACTCTGCACCTTTCAGAGAACTGATGGTTTGTGCCGAGCCGAGGTGGAGAGTCCCAAGCCGTCATTTTTTTTTTGAAAAAGGCAGTACCAGCCCTGCACAAACATGTAGAACAGAAGGTGGGCCAGTCCTTGAGCCTGTCGGTGTCTGCCAAAGTGTCTGCCATCTGCAAAACATCCTAAAAATGGCCAGAACTTTCCATGCACTTCAGGCACTCGTACACCACAAAGCACACCCTCCTTGAGCTGCAGCGGCAGAACAGCATCCCCCAAGATTGACTGATATGCAACATTTCCACCCATTGGAATTCCACCCTCCATATGTTGGACCGACTATACGAACAGAGAAAGGCCATCAACGATTTCTTGATGATGCAAGCGGATAGGAGTACTCCCCTGTGTAACTATGATGTCAGCCAGTGGCAGCTCATGCGTGACACCTGCCGTTTGCTCAAGCGCTTTGAGGACGCCATGTTATTTGTCAGTCGCCTGGACTACGGGCTGAACTACGTCATTCCCCTGCTTCATGTCCTGGAACAGATGGTGGTAACAATGGCTGGTCAGCGGACAGGAGATGTTGAACCTAGATCTCACAGCCACATGAGCCATGTGGGGTCTGAATTGGAAGAGGAGGAGGAGGACATAGGAGCACAGGCAATGTTTAGCGAAATCGGTGGTTTTTCTACTCAGGTGACAGGCGAGGAGGAGCAGGAGCAGCCAGAGGAGCTACAGGGCGATGAGGAAGACGAGACAGAGGATCTAGACACACTGTGACAGTATGCAGTGGAGATGGAGGCAGGGAGTCCATCCGAGTCACTTGCACAAACGCCTGATGCATGCTCACTTGTTTGCGCAGTGACAGCCAAATTGTTACCATTCGGCAGAGGGATGACTTCTGGCTCTCCACCTTGTTGGACCCTCGCTACCGGTCCAAAATGGGGGCCTTTTTTTTTTACACCCGCTGAGAGGGAGGACAAAATGAATTTCTATAGAGACTTCCTATTGACCACTGCCTATCTGCGCCATCGTCCATCCTCTCGCAGGTCTGACTGGGGGGGCCCTCTGCGCTCATGTTCCACTGCCATGCCTGCTGGGGAGGGGTGGGTTGGCAGGAGCAGTTCCAGCTCCATCAGCAGCAGCCTGAGTTTACAGTCACTGATGAGTAGCTTGCTTCACCCGCATAGTAAAGAAACTACTCGCCAGCAGCAGCAGGTAGACCTGGAGCAGGACCTGAACCAGCAGGTATACTTGGACGGCACCCTGCCAACGCACATTAATGATCCGCTGGACTACTGGCAGCCAAACTGGATTTGTGGCCGCAACTAAGAGAGTTTGCCCTGGAAAAGCTGTCCTGCCCGGCCAGTAGTGTGGCATCAGAGCGACTGTTTAGTGCGGCAGGGGCCATAGTTACCCCAAGGAGAACTCGCCTGTCCACCCAAAATGTGGAGACTGACCTTTGTCAAGATGAATCAGGCGTGGATCAGCCAGTATTTCCACCCACCAATGCCTGATGCATCTGATTAGATCATCCATGCCGCCTCACCGAAACCTTGAAAAAAGAGACCGGTTTCTTCTGGCTACCAGCCTCGGCTACTACTCTGAAGCTGCAACCCGCCTGATGCCACACAAATCTGATGCCAAGTGCTCCAACTTTCACCCACCTTCATCAGCGGGTACTGGTATTGCCACCCACCGCCCCACTCACTTTGTGATCTCCAGATGCTGCTGCTGCCATCTCCACACTATGTCACCTTGCCACTCTGTGGTCTACTGATGCTGCTGCCATCTCCACACTATGTCACCTTGCCACTCTGTGGTATCCTGATGCTGCTGCCATATCCACACTATGTCACCTTGCCACTCTATGGTATCCTCCTGATGCTGCTACTGTCGCCAACTCCAGGCTCGGTCATTGTGCCACTCGGTGGCCTCCTCATACTGCTGCCAACTCCAAACTCATTCATTGTGCCACTCATTGGCCTCCTCATATTGATGCCACCTCAAGACTCTGTCATTGTGTCACTCGGTTGCCTTCTCCTGATGCTGCCAACTCCATACACTGTCATTGTGGCACTCTGTGGCCTTCTCCTGATGCTGCCAACTCCAGACTTGGTCATTGTGCCACTCGGTGGCCTCCTCATACTGCTGCCAACTCTGGACTCTGTCATTGTGCCACTCTGTGGCCTCCTCATACTGCTGCCACCTCCACACTCTGTCATTGTGGCACTCGGTTTCCTTCTCCTGATGCTGCTACTGCTGCTGCCGGCACCTCCAGACTCTGTCATTGTGCTACTCGGTGGCCTTCTCCTGATGCTGCTACTGCTGCTACCGCCACCTCCGGACTCTGTCATTGTGCCACTCGGTAGCCTCCTCATACTGCTGCCACCTCCACACTCTGTCATTGTGGCACTCGGTTTCCTTCTCCTGATGCTGCTACTGCTGCTACCGCCACCTCCGGACTCTGTCATTGTGCCACTCGGTAGCCTCCTCATACTGCTGCCACCTCCACCCTCTGTCATTGTGCCACTCTTTAGCCTTGTCCTGATGCTGCTACTGCTTCTGCCGCCACCTCCAGACTCTGTCATTGTGCCACTCGGTGGCTTCCTCATACTGCTGCCACCTCCACATTCGGTCATTATGCCACTCGGTGGCCTCCTGATGCTGCTACTGCTGCTGCCGCCACCTCCAGACTCTGTCATTGGACCACTCTGTGGTCTCCTCATGCTGTTCCCACCCTCCCCACTTCATGACTGGGCCACTATTTTGCCATTCGGCCTGGCTGACATCATCATTTGTTTGACCATTCTTCTGATCTGTCAGAAGGAAGGAAAAAAACGACGCACAACGGATCCTGTCTGTGTAGCAGCTGTAAGGCCTGTATGGTCCCATCAGAATTGGCTTATGATTTGGTAGCCAAAAACTGGAGTGGGTAAAAAACACAGAAGACATGCAAATATTCCATTCACATCTCTGTTTTAGATCCACTCCTGTTTTTTTGGCATTAGCAATACTGATGGATTATTCAGCATCCGAGCGAAGGCGGATGCTCCACAGACAGTGTCCGTTTTTTGTGGCTTATTGTTCTGACGGATCTGAGGAAGGGCAAATTAATCAGTGATGTCAACAGAAACTTACTGCTGACACACTCTCCAACAAGTTCTGTAGACATCATGTGGAATCTGCTGGCGGGGGTGTAAAATGAGTGTGCTTCATCTTGACGCTAACATCGACCTGTAAGGTTTAGTTGATACTTCAGTTATTTGGTCAGTTTTGGCCCCGTGACTGCCCAAATATGTGAAGTATGCAGTGATTCTAAGAGCAACGCCTGTCATCTGCATTTCATACTGACTCACAGTATTATTTCACTAACAAAACAGACTCCCTGTGCATATTACTGCAAGGCAAAGTGTTCTACACCTCTATAAAGGCTCTCTGCAGTCCGGAAATAGCCATTTTTTTACGTAATTCACTGCAAATAAATTCGGATAGAAGCACATTTTTCCCAAAAAAATTGGCGAACCGGCGAATCGAATTTTTTAAAATTTGCTCATCTCTACTTGATTCCATGTGGGGTCTAGGACCTCATTATCCTCCACATCATCTTCCACCCATTCTTCACCCCTTCCCTCCTTGCCGGTCTGCACACGGCAGAAAGCCCCAGCAGTTGGCACCTGTGTTATGTCATCATCATCAGAGACGTGCTGCGGTGGTCCTCCCATGTCCACATCCTGAAACATAAGTGGTTGGGTATCAGTGCACTCAATCTCTTCAACTTCTGGGGCAGGGCTAGGTGGATGGCCCACGGAAACCCTGCCAGCAGAGTCATCATAAAGCAGAAGAGACTTCTGCATGACTTGGGGCTCAGACTGCTTGGCTGATTTGCAAGGGGGTGAGGTGAAAGACAGATGTCCATGGGCTGCAGGTGCCAACTCTGCGGTTTCAGCAGGAGACTGGGTGGGAGACAATGTGAAGGAACTGGAGGCACTGTCAGCCATCCAATCTACTATCGCCTCTACTTGTTCTGGCCTCACCATTCGTACACCGGTATTCAGGCCTACAAAATAAAGCTGAGCGTCCTGTCGCCTACATGCACCTGAGGAAGGTGTTTCATTTGTGCGTGTAGCTGGCACAGATCGACCACGTCCTCTCATTGCAACAGGAGCTCCACCAGCAGCACCACGACCAGGGCCACGTCCCTTATTTGATGTTCTCCTCATTCTTTGAGGTCACCACTAAACTAACAGACAGATTAACTACTAATTTCCCTGTCACGGATGCAGTGCAGGTGTACCTTACACCAAAAATGGGAATATGTCACTCACCGAACTAACAGATGGATTAACTATATTAATATCCCTGTCACGTATAAAGTGCACGTGTATCTCACACCAAAAATGGGAATATGTCACCGATCGAACTAACAGACGGATTAACTATATTAATTTCCCTGTCACGTGTGCAGTGCAGTTGTACCTCACACCAAAAATGGGAATATGTCCCCCACCGAACTAACAGATTAACTATATTAATTTCCCTCTCATGTATGCAGTGTCCGTGTATCTCACACCAAAAATGGGTATATGTCACCCACCGAACTAACAGATTAAGGCTACTTTCACACTTGCGTTCGGAGCGGATCCGTCTGGTGTCTGCACAGACGGATCCGCTCCTATAATGCAAATGATGGTATCCATTCAGAACGGATCCGTCTGCATTATATTTCATCAAAAAAATTTAAGTCTAAAAGTTAGTCAGACGGATCTGTCCAGACTTTACATTGTAAGTCAATGGGGGACGGATCAGTTTGAAATTGCACCATATTGTGTCAATGTCAAACGGATCCGTCCCCATTGATTTAAATTGTAAGTCTGGACGGATCCATTTGGCTCCGCACGGCCAGGCGGACACGAAAACGCTGCAAGCTGCGTTCGGGTGTCTGCCTGCTGAGCGGAACGGAGGCCAAACAGTGCCAGACTGATGCATTCTGAGCGGATCCGCATCCACTTAGAATGCATTGGGGCCGTACAGATCCGTTCGGGGCCGCTTGTGAGAGCCTTAAAACGGAACTCACAAGCGGAACCCGGAACGCAAGTGTGAAAGTAGCCTTAGTATATTAATTTCCCTGTCACGGATGCAGTGCAGGTGTACCTCACACCAAAAATGGGTATATGACACCCATCCAACTAACAGACGGACTATCTATTATATTTTTGTGTCAGGGGTACAAATATGGTGCATCACTATAAAAAAAACACTATAGTTCACCCACAGAATTAACAGCAGGATTAAGTATTATATTTCTGTGTCAGGGGTGCAAAGCTGGTGTATAGCACCCACAAAAAATCATTATAGGTCACCCACAAAACAAATAGCGAGATTCCTAACACTCTCCCTCACTTCAGCTGCTTCCTGTCCCTGCACTACTCCGAGCTGATGGGCGGGGCTACACGTGATCCAGCTTGTATAGAGGCCGGGTCACATGAACTAGGCATGGCTGTGATGGCTTCTAAGTGCCCACAGCTCAAAAGCTTTTTGATTGGCTGCCCTGAAGCCTTCCAAAAGCTTTATTAAATGCCCGAAAATCGAACTCGAACCCAAACTTTTCCATCAAAGTTCGGGTTCGGGTCCGGGTACTTCTTCCATTTAAGAATTATGGAAGCCCCTGTGCCCTTGGGATCTTTCAGTGCTGCAGAAAATTTTTTTTGGTCCCCTTCTCCAGATCTGTGCCAGCACACAATCCCGTCTCTGAGCTCTACAGTCAGTTCTTTCCTCCTCATGGCTTGGTTTTTGCTCTGAAAGGCATTGTCAGCTGTGAGACCTTATATAGACAGGGCTGTGTCTTTTCAAATCATGTAAAATCCACTGAATTTATCACAGGTGAGTCCAATCAATATGTAGAAACATATCAAATATGTTCAAGAGTAGAGATGAGCGAATTTAATATTTAGAAATTCGTTCACACTTCGTTTGGTGGTAAAAGGTGAATCGCGTTATAGATTCCATTACCACGGACCATAACGCAATTCTATGACAGAATGCATAACGGAATGCCTTTAGAGGCATTCCGTTATTCATTCCGTCACAATAGAAGTCTATGGGCTGCAAAACGGATCCGTCCCGTTTCCGTTATGCAGGGGAGTCCTCTCCTGCATAACAGAAACGGGACTGATCCGTTTTTCACTCCATAGACTTCTATTATGACGGAATGAATAACTGAATGCCTCTAAAGGCATTCAGTTATGCATTCCGTCATAGAATTGCGTTATGTTCCGTGGTAACGGAATCCATAACGCAATTCACCTTTTACCACCAAACGAAGTGTGAACGAATTTCGTAAGAGGAAATTCGCTCATCTCTATTCAAGAGAAATGTGAGGCCCTGGAGCTAAATGTCAACTCTCAAAGCAAAGGGCCTTGAGTGGATATTGAGAGCAGAATGATTTAACAACAAGGCCACAACATAACAAAATCAAAAAAAATATATGTGAAAGGGTCGGAATACTTTCCAAATGCACTGTACTGTATTTTACTTTTTATGTTGTTTTCTGCTTATTTGTATAGTTTTACTTTAGAAGACTTTTATACTGTGGGTCTCTCTCAGTTCAAATACCAGTTTTACCGGGGGGACCACAATACCAGATTCCAACATCTCCATGCATGGGTCTGAGACCCCTTGTTTCAGCGGGTAGGCCCCTTATTGCTGCTGCTCTGGAACCCTTTTTGGCGGATGGTCTAGGCCTGCTTGTTTCTGATGGTCTAGTCCCCTTTGTTTCTGCTGGTCTGGATCCCCCTGTTGGTGCTTGTCTAGGCCCTCTTATTGCTCTCTGATTTTCAGTTGATCACAGGGTTGCCGGTTACTGGAAACCTCAGCAATCAGCTTAAGTTGTAGGAGAACTTGGCAATAAATGTTCCGTTTCCCTGCAGCGCCACCTCAGAGGAAATTGAGTATTGCGCAATTCCTATATTAATATCAATGCAAAATCCATGGATGTGCATCGCGCGGAGTCCTCCTGATCAACAGATAATCTTTGTAGCTGTTCTCTGCTTCTGATGATAGTTGAGGATCCTCTATATTAACTCAGAATTCCCTAAGAGGGTGTTGCAAAATTGGTTTTGTAAACCAGACATCCCTTTGTTGATCGCCTATAACAAAATACTGTATATTTTACTATATTACATTATAACATGGTAAAAAAATCCATTAAATCCAACTTTCAGACTAGAAGCGGGAGTTTATATAGTCTTAGTATTAGAAAGCGCACGGAGGATTTTTCTCGGGAATTGATGTGCCATGCTGAAAAATAAATCTATTGATGACTGGAGCTGTCAATCATTTTGTGCCGAAGGGTCGAGCATCTTATTGCACCCTATGCTCTATAGCCAGCGGGTATCACAACAGTGTAAATCTTTACCCGCCTCCATTAGGGAGCACATTAGAATTCTGTGTTCAGATTTCCTTCACATGTAATGTGGATCAGCTCTCTCCAATACGGGGGCACATGTCTTCTGTGTCTCCTTGATATTGCTCTTAATTATCTTCATTTACATATGGCAAGAATAAAAATTCGCGAGTGTGAAGGCATCGAGCACTTATCAGTCCTGACGCTGAGGACCAGCAAACGGTGACAGTTGTCTCGGCTATAAAAACGTGCTCCGGAAATGTGGAAGGATATGTTAAACACCATTAAACAGCGGCGTTCCTTAGCAGAAATATCTCTTGGGTAGTGATAGCTCCTATTTAAGAGCCATGTTATGACAAGCATGACAGATTTGATAGTGATCTGTTCCGACTCATGACATTGCTGAAATTAAGTCGGAGAGGATCAGTTAAGCCTTTGAGAGACTCCTTGATGTCTACAAATTATTATTATTATTGCTGAGATAATAAATGGCTAAGATGATTGCTGAACCTGCTGCTTCAAGGAGATCTTGTCATTGACATTGCCCATTGTCATTAACTTTAGGTGGTGCGGTTCGAGCCTGCAGAGATCATAAGAAAGCTGCTCCGCAGGACCACTCTCTTATTGCAGTACCCCAGTGCAGGGAGTATCTGCATGTAAGTTTGTTCTTTAGTGATATGTCATGCATTGTATACTCTGTTATGTATTGCATGAGTATAGTGTGTATGGATGGCAAACCCAGGGTTAATTACTCATAATAGGTTAAATGTGTTCCGGCACCACCTCTAACCTTTAGGCTGAGTTCACACGGGCGAGATTTCCGCACGGGTGCAATGCGTGAGGTGAACACATTTCAAACCGCACTGAATCTGGACCCATTCATTTCTATGGGGCTGTGCACATGAGCGGTGATTTTCACGCATCACTTATGCGTTGCGTGAAAATCGCAGCATGCTCTATATTGTGCGTTTATCACGCAAAGCAGGCCCATAGAAGTGAATGGGGCTGAGTGAAAATCGCAAGCATCCGCAATCAAGTGCAGATGCGGTGCGATTTTCACGCATGGTTGCTAAGATGACAGTCTATTCACTGTATTATTTTCCCTTTTGTATTATTTTCCCTTATGGTTATAAGGGAAAATAATAGCATTCTATAATACAGACTGCTAAGTAGGTGGTCAATTGAGGGTTAAAATAATAATAATAATTAACTCACCTTCTCCTCTTGATCGCGTGGCTGCTGGTCTCTTCTTACTTCTTTAATCATGAGCTGCCGGCTAAAGGACCTGTGGTGATGTCACATCACATGGTCCAATCACATGATCCATCACCGAGGTGATGGACCATGTGATCTGACGTCACCACAGGTCCTTTAGCCAGCAGCTCATGATTAAAGAAGTAAGAAAAGACCGGCAGCTACGCGATCAAGAGGAGAAGGTGAGTTAATTATTTTTTTTTTTAACCCTCAATTGACCACCTACTAAGCATTCTGTATTAAAGAATGCTATTATTTTCCCTTATAACCATGTTATAATGGAAAATAATAACATCTACACAACACCGAACCCAAACCTAAACTTCTGTGAAGAAGTTCGTGTCTGGGTACCACAGTCAGTTTTTTATCATGCGCGTGCAAAATGCATTGCACCCGCGCAATAAAAACTGAACAACTGTCACGGCTGAGGATGGGGAAAACCCTCAGCCATACGGTATCAGAAGATGGATGGTCAGAGCATGGCCAGGACAGGGATCAGGGAGCAGGTCACCTCCTAAACAATCCCTAATTCTGACCCTGTCTCCTAGCCTGTATGAGCCGACCCTGATGGTAGGAGGGCTCATACTCCGGAACCTGATATTCCTGCTAGCCCTCAGGGTGGCCCTGGACTAGGAGCAGGGTAAGAC
Organism: Bufo gargarizans; assembly: GCF_014858855.1. NCBI lineage: Eukaryota > Metazoa > Chordata > Amphibia > Anura > Bufonidae > Bufo > Bufo gargarizans. The sequence goes on from NC_058086.1 coordinate 196,795,023, forward strand.
GACCTGTTCCACCTAGACACGGAGGAACAGGAGTCTCACTGGCCAAGCTACGTAGAAAGGGGAACATAAACAGACATATGGCAATGACAGGTAAGTGAGACTAGTACCACACCTACCTGCCACAGACACACAACCTGGAACCCATGTACAAGTGCTGCTGTCCACAACAACACAAAGGACACAGCACACACCAGACATCACACGGGAACCCAGGAAACCATATGCTGCACTAACAAGGAGACCAAACAATCTTCAAAACACCATACGTGTACTTATGACCACAAGGGTGGCCCCCACTGGCAGATGGTAGAACACAGGAGGCTGACTCCAGCTAGCCATGGCTGAAGTACCCCACAGACTAGTAATCTTAACTGAGGCTTTATAGGCCCAAGTAGCCACCCCACACAGACACACCCAGTGTTCACACACACAGAAGGGATTTAACCCTTCCAACACAAGGCAAGGGAAGACGACCACTTAAAGGGGAAGTACACACATAAACACACACTTCACCTGTTGCCGCGGGCAACGGCATGCGTGGAAACCATGTCCTGGGGATCAGCCATAGGGCTGAGACACTGCCACCACATGCACACAACACCACACGTTGCCACGGGCAACCAAGTGAAGAAAAGTGTCACAAAACACACCAAAGGTCGTGACACTCTCACCCCTCAAAGCCCCCTTACCAACACAAAAAGTGAAAACCCAGTGTGGGACCCAAAATAGGGAAGGGAAAAGGGTAGCAGAATCAATGTCAGCGAGTTTCCCCCTAGGACTGCTGCCAGCCCCTGGAACAAACACACAGGGACCAGGGTGCTGACTGCCAGCCTCTGGAACAACACACAGGGACCAGAGACCAGCAAAGAAACAGCCCGGAGAGACCGCACTGAACACTACGTCCACTCTCAGTAAACGGTTCCACCAAGTCGCTGCCAGCATGCATTCTCTCCCAGCACACACTACAGCCAGTCCAACGAGGACTGCAGCCAGCCACACCGACACAGGTGAGCGAACCTCTGAGAAGTGGACGAGGAGAGACCCGACCACAAGTGCCAGTTCACACACACTGCAGCCACAGCCACAGAGAACTGCACAGTATCAGGGTTCCCCTTTCACCCTCCCTCCGGAGGATAAGCATGTGTGCCAGAAAGCGGCAGGCACCACATGCTGTGCCCTCTTCCGAAGGCGGGATACTCCCACCCCTTAAAGCCCCTCCCAACAACAAAAGGGGAAAGTTGGTGAGGCATAAAAAACAATGGGAGGGGGGGAGGGGAATGACAAACAAGGGGGCACCAACACGGACAACAGTGAGAAAGGAATGGCGGGGAATGCCACTCACCGCGCCATAAACGGTGAAACCCCCATAACGCTCTCCCTCCGGGAAACGCGCATGCACCCCATCTGCAGATGGCGGTACATGCTGCACCCTCTTGCGAGGGAATGCCATGTGAGGAGCCTTTGTGGTCATACTGTCACGGCTGAGGATGGGGAAAACCCTCAGCCGTGCGGTATCAGAAGATGGATGGTCAGAGCATGGGCAGGACAGGGATCAGGTCACCTCCTAAACAATCCCTAATACTGACCCTGTCTCCTAGCCTGTATGAGCCGACCCTGATGGTAGGAGGGCTCATACTCCGTAACCGGATATTCCTGCTAGCCCTCAGGGTGGCCCTGGACTAGGAGCAGGGTAAGACGACCTGTTCCTCCTAGACACGGAGGAACAGGAGTCTCACTGGCCAAGCTACATAGAAAGGGGAACATAAACAGACATATGGCAATGACAGGTAAGTGAGACTAGTACCCCACCTACCTGCCACAGACACACAACCTGGAACCCATGTACAAGTGCTGCTGTCCACAACAACACAAAGGACACAGCACACACCTGACATCACACGGGAACCCAGGAAACCATATGCTGCAATAACAAGGAGACCAAACAATCTTCAAAACACCATACATGAAGCTTATGACCACAAGGGTGGCCCCCACTGGCAGATGGTATAACAGGAGGATGTCTCCAGAAACTAAGGCTGAAGAACCCCTCAGACTAGTAATCTTAACTGAGGCTTTATAGGCCCAAGTAGCCACACCCACACAGACACACCCAGTGTTCACACACACAGAAGGGATTTAACCCTTCCAACACAAGGCAAGGGAAGACGGACACTTAAAGGGGAAGTACTCACACTTCACCTGTTGCCGCGGGCAACGGCATGCGTGGCAACCATGTCCTGGGGATCAGCCATAGGGCTGAGACACTGCCACCACATGCACACAACACCGCACGTTGCCACGGGCAACCAAGTGAAGGAAAGTGTCACAAAACACACCAAAGGCCGTGACAACAACGGAACGCAATCGCAGACAAAACTGACTGCAATTGGGTACCTACTCGCGCGGGTTTGCCGCAACGCATAGACTAAGGCCTCTTTCACACGAGCGTTTCCGAATATGGTCCGGATGTGTTGCGGCAAACTTGTGCGAGTAGGTGCGCAATTGCAGTCAGTTTTGACTGCGATTGCGTTCCGTTGTTCAGTTTTTATTGGGTTCAAGGTTGTGTAGATTGTATTATTTTCCCTTATAATATGGTTTTAAGGGAAAATAATAGCATTCTGAATACAGAATGCTAAGTAAAATAGGGCTTGAGGGGTTAAAAAAAAATAATAATAATTTAACTCACCTTAATCCACTTGTTCGCGCAGCCGGCATCTCTTCTGTCTTCTTCTTTGAGAAATAGGACCTTTGATGATGTCACTGCGTTCATAACATGGTCCATCACATGATCCATCACCATGGTGATGAATCATGTGATGGACCATGTGATGAGCGTAGAGACGTCATCAAAGGTCCTATTCCTCAAAGAAGAAGACAGAAGAGATGCCGGCTGCGTGAACAAGTGGCTTAAGGTGAATTAAATTTTTATTTTTATTTTTTTAACCCCTCCAGCCCTATTGTACTATGCATTCTGTATTCAGAATGCTATTATTTTCCCTTATAACCATGTTATAAGGGAAAATAATGTTGATCGGGTCCCCATCCCGATCATCTCCTAGCAACCGTGCGCGAAAATAGCTGCGCATCCGCACTTGTTTGCGGATGCTTGCGATTTTCACGCAGCCCCTTTCACTTCTATGGGGCCTGCATTGCGTGAAAAACGCACAAAATAGAGCTTGCTGCGATTATCACGCAACGCACAAGTGATGCGTGAAAATCTCCGCTCGTATGCACAGCCCCAAAGAAATAAATGGGTTCGGATTCAGTGCGGGTGCAATGCGTTCAACTCGTGCATTGTACCCGCGCGGAAAACTCGCCCGTGTTAAAGGGGCCTAACAGATCTCTGCAAGATCTACAGAAAGAGAAGGAGAGAAAGAGAAATGAAAGCTTTGAATCTGAATGGCCAAGCATGGGAAAAAGCAAAGTAATCTGCTACTACTGCCATTAGACTTTGCTGCAAGGAAGGAACACCATTAAGGCACTCTTCACACTCTGATATGTCTTTGCCAGACATGCCTTCAAAACCTTGTATCCCGCAGTATACACTACAGCCATCATTGCAACTATTCCCTGCCATAGATTCTACTGAGAGAGACTTTAGCAAAATAGAGAGGAAAGAAGGCTATAACTCCCATCTTTACCGAAATCTATACACTGCTATCTGGTGCTTTGCTATAGTTGGATGAACCACAACTCCTATGTTGCAGTGCAGTAAAGATGCTATCTGGTGCTTTGCTATAGTTAGATGAACCACAACTCCCATGCAGTAAAGAGAGATATTTATTCTTCTATCTCTGGCTTGGTTTCCTGACTCGTACACCATAGGCCGGCCATTGCACTCTACACACCCTGCCTTGCACCCATTCAAACACCTAACATCAAGGGCATGCCAACTGCCATCATGTAGTAGCCTCGAAATTAGGGTGTGCCCCGAAGGAAGAAAAAGTCCCTCCTTCTTTCACTGCATGACCCTAGGGAGCAACGGTGTGAGGACAGCTGCCTTGATTGACTGGAACAGCCAGAGCCACTACCACAAATACTTGGTAGTCTAAGGACCCCGGAGGGCAACAATGATTTTTGGCAGCATTTACACTGGGTGATGTGATGCCAAAAATAATTTTAGGTGCTGCATGAAAGATGCAATCACCCGATGAATGAGCATTTGTCAGCTGATCAGCAGTTACATAAGGCAATCAGGAACAAGCATTCCCAAGATAATAATCTGTCCATGTCACTATACAGTATAAATATATTATGCTGCCATACTGTACTCTAAAGGCACCAAACAGTGCTTATAATTAATGCCGCTATACAGTGCAAACAGTATGTTGATTGCTCCCAATTGCTCCAGATTGCTCCCAATTATAGCGCCAGCAGAATATCTCTCTAAATATCTCCATCAAAGGCAACAGAGTACCCCCCAACAAGAATAGTACCAACTGTATGGAGCAACACTGGAAAATGCCGCGCTCTTCCACAGGAAGCCAGGAGCCCGGACCTCGCCCTGAACCTTGGGCGCACAACGGATCCCAAAAGAAAGAAAGATGGTCCAGCTTCACTGAAAAATACTTAAGGCTTTATTCAATCCCGTGCAGATAAAAACCAACATACAGCAATGCAAAAAATCGACCGGTTTCGGATCACTGTAGATGCGGATCCTTAGTCATGATGTGCATCAGTGGGAAGTGAGGTCGAGACTAAATAGTGAACCACCAAAAACAGGTGATCACAATCAGGTACAGGACACACCTCCTGATGACATCCTTCACAGATAAAATGCATAGTAATTACAACATGCCAAAAAACATAGAAAAATAAGATAAAATGTACAAATTGCAATAATAAAAAAGAAGAAGAGTAAACATATTAGTAATGTAGAATAGTATCATGACGCCTATTCAGTCCTGATGGTATCCGTGAGCCTAATTTGAAAATCCAAAAGCACTCACGATTGAGCAACTTTTTCTTGTGATCACCGCCTCTGTTTGGTCTGTTAACCCTTTCCACTCCTTGTACTGACATGCTGTCTGTATTACCATCATGAACCGCAGCAAAATGCAGACTAGCGGCAGAAACATTTTTTATTTTAGCATGAGGTACATCAGAGATGTGACGGCAAATTCGAATTTTCAAACAGTTGGATGTGCACCCGACGTACTGTGAATTACACAGAGAGCATGTTATGCAGTATACCACATATGTGGTGTTGCAATTGATGTATTGCTGAATAGTATGAGTGGTGTGGTTACTTGTAGACACAATATGCGAGCCCATCCTCATATATGAGCAACATGTGCATCTTTTATGCCCACATTTAAAATTACCTATGTTTCTCAGCCAAGTAGGCTGGGAGCCAGGTTTATCCTGGTATAGAGAGGGGCTCACCATATTTGCTAAAGTAACAGCACGTCGGGCAACACATCGAACACCGCTTTTCACAACGTCACCCCACGCTTGGTCATATTTGAGAAGATGAAGATGTCTTTTGACAATATTACATATTTGTGAATATTCACAACTATAACTCGTGGAGAAAGTAACTTGCTTCTCTTTATGACCAAGCCTGGGCGTTTTGTTGGGAAAGATTAAATTATCCCGAGACATAGTAGAAACCATATTTTTGATCGGTTTAAAAGTCTGCTGGGATAATTCCTGGCTAGGAGACGAGTGGTGACAGTATTCATTTCTTCAATGCAAGATTCACTGGAGGAACAATTGCGCAAAGCGCGAATGTATTCGCCCCTAGGGATATTATGGACAGTGTGTGCAGGATGACAGGATCCCGCATGTAGGATGGTATTTCCTGCGGTTTCCTTTCTGTGCGTACGACTATGTACACGGCCATCCCCCACGTCCCCCACCAGACACAAATCCAAAAAGTATATTAGGGTCTTATGAGAATTTAAAGAAAAACGTAAATTGCAATTGTTAGCATTGAGGAAGGATCCGAATGATGGTACGGCCGCCACATCGCCCGACCATACAAGGAGCAGGTCATCGATGTACCGACCGTACCACCGGACGGATCCACTCCATGGGTTGGAATCAGAGAAAAGAAAATGATGTTCCCACCATGCCATATAAATGTTTGCAAGCGATGGTGAGAAACGGGCCCCCATAGAGACTCCTCTGCATTGGAGAAAAAATCTCCCATTGAACATAAAATAATTGTGTTGCATAAGAAATAATACAACTTTGCAGAGGAAATCTCTAAAGGGTAATGAGAAATTTGAATAAAGACTCAAAAACCAACCCAAAGAGATAATGGCAAGATCCTGGGGGATAGCCGTGTACAGGGAAGCAACATCAGCCGAAATCCAAGAAAAATCAGAAGACCACTGGAAGGAATGAAAAGCCTGCAAGACTGAGGCAGTATCCCGCAAAAAACCAGGAATACATTGCACTAGTGGTTGCAACATGCTGTCCACCCAGGATGACAAATTTTCCGAAAAAGACCCAATACCCGAAACTATAGGGCGCATGGGGGGAGGGAATCCCTCTTTATGTATCTTGGGGAGGGAATGGAAGATGGGGACCACTGGATAAGAGACAAAAATATAATCAAATTGTTTTTGGTCCAAATAACCACTATCCAGTCCCTCCTCCAAGATACTCCTCAAAAGGGTTTGGAAAGGAGCGGTGGGATCCTGAGTCAACCTGGTATAGGTCATATTTTTCTGTTGATCAGATGTCTTCTTTTTCCTTTCAGGAACTATCACATATTGCCTCTATGCAGACCATGCGTTTTCTCTCTGGGACTGATCCAGAGCGGCAGGTGCACAGTGATTTTGCGAATAATTTTCGCACCTATAACAGAGACTTTTATCCCATCCAGTCACGCACCCCCGCTCTCGATCAATTCCAAGATAATGTAGAATGTGATCTGGTTGAACTTGATAGGGTGCTTCAGAGCAGGGATACAAATGACAGTAAAAATAAAAACAAAAATAATCTCATGGCCAGTGAACGCAAAGCGTTAAAAGAACTGAAGAGTATGTCTGATATAATTGTGAGAAAAGCTGATAAGGGGGGAGCGGTGGTCATCATGGACAGACCCGTGTATGCCGCACAAAATGAGCTTATGCTCTCTGATTCCGCCACCTATACCAGGTTGACTCAGGATCCCACCGCTCCTTTCCAAACCCTTTTGAGGAGTATCTTGGAGGAGGGACTGGATAGTGGTTATTTGGACCAAAAACAATTTGATTATATTTTTGTCTCTTATCCAGTGGTCCCCATCTTCCATTCCCTCCCCAAGATACATAAAGAGGGATTCCCTCCCCCCATGCGCCCTATAGTTTCGGGTATTGGGTCTTTTTCGGAAAATTTGTCATCCTGGGTGGACAGCATGTTGCAACCACTAGTGCAATGTATTCCTGGTTTTTTGCGGGATACTGCCTCAGTCTTGCAGGCTTTTCATTCCTTCCAGTGGTCTTCAGATTTTTCTTGGATTTCGGCTGATGTTGCTTCCCTGTACACGGCTATCCCCCAGGATCTTGCCATTATCTCTTTGGGTTGGTTTTTGAGTCTTTATTCAAATTTCTCATTACCCTTTAGAGATTTCCTCTGCAAAGTTGTATTATTTCTTATGCAACACAATTATTTTATGTTCAATGGGAGATTTTTTCTCCAATGCAGAGGAGTCTCTATGGGGGCCCGTTTCTCACCATCGCTTGCAAACATTTATATGGCATGGTGGGAACATCATTTTCTTTTCTCTGATTCCAACCCATGGAGTGGATCCGTCCGGTGGTACGGTCGGTACATCGATGACCTGCTCCTTGTATGGTCGGGCGATGTGGCGGCCGTACCATCATTCGGATCCTTCCTCAATGCTAACAATTGCAATTTACGTTTTTCTTTAAATTCTCATAAGACCCTAATATACTTTTTGGATTTGTGTCTGGTGGGGGACGTGGGGGATGGCCGTGTACATAGTCGTACGCACAGAAAGGAAACCGCAGGAAATACCATCCTACATGCGGGATCCTGTCATCCTGCACACACTGTCCATAATATCCCTAGGGGCGAATACATTCGCGCTTTGCGCAATTGTTCCTCCAGTGAATCTTGCATTGAAGAAATGAATACTGTCACCACTCGTCTCCTAGCCAGGAATTATCCCAGCAGACTTTTAAACCGATCAAAAAATATGGTTTCTACTATGTCTCGGGATAATTTAATCTTTCCCAACAAAACGCCCAGGCTTGGTCATAAAGAGAAGCAAGTTACTTTCTCCACGAGTTATAGTTGTGAATATTCACAAATATGTAATATTGTCAAAAGACATCTTCATCTTCTCAAATATGACCAAGCGTGGGGTGACGTTGTGAAAAGCGGTGTTCGATGTGTTGCCCGATGTGCTGTTACTTTAGCAAATATGGTGAGCCCCTCTCTATACCAGGATAAACCTGGCTCCCAGCCTACTTGGCTGAGAAACATAGGTAATTTTAAATGTGGGCATAAAAGATGCACATGTTGCTCATATATGAGGATGGGCTCGCATATTGTGTCTACAAGTAACCACACCACTCATACTATTCAGCAATACATCAATTGCAACACCACATATGTGGTATACTGCATAACATGCTCTCTGTGTAATTTACAGTACGTCGGGTGCACATCCAACTGTTTGAAAATTCGAATTTGCCGTCACATCTCTGATGTACCTCATGCTAAAATAAAAAATGTTTCTGCCGCTAGTCTGCATTTTGCTGCGGTTCATGATGGTAATACAGACAGCATGTCAGTACAAGGAGTGGAAAGGGTTAACAGACCAAACAGAGGCGGTGATCACAAGAAAAAGTTGCTCAATCGTGAGTGCTTTTGGATTTTCAAATTAGGCTCACGGATACCATCAGGACTGAATAGGCGTCATGATACTATTCTACATTACTAATATGTTTACTCTTCTTCTTTTTTATCATTGCAATTTGTACATTTTATCTTATTTTTCTATGTTTTTTGGCATGTTGTAATTACTATGCATTTTATCTGTGAAGGATGTCATCAGGAGGTGTGTCCTGTACCTGATTGTGATCACCTGTTTTTGGTGGTTCACTATTTAGTCTCGACCTCACTTCCCACTGATGCACATCATGACTAAGGATCCGCATCTACAGTGATCCGAAACCGGTCGATTTTTTGCATTGCTGTATGTTGGTTTTTATCTGCACGGGATTGAATAAAGCCTTAAGTATTTTTCAGTGAAGCTGGACCATCTTTCTTTCTTTTAGTACCAACTGTATGATCCAAGTCCCCCAATAAAAAAATAGACTCAGGAAAGTGATCCCTATACTGTAAAAGGTGCTTGAAAAGTGTCTGTCTTAAAAAATATTACCAACAATGCACCCCCTATTAACAGTGCCAGCAAGTTGCTCCCATAAGCAATGCCAGCTATACAGAATAGTACCAGGAGAATGCAATGACATAGTTTTAAGCTTTTCTCATATGGATACATCCCTCCTAGCAATGTAAGCTGGATCAGTGTGTCTAGGATGCTGCTGTCTTTCCCCTGAAAACTTTCTTGTGTGTGCTGTCCTCCTTATCTTTAGCCTGTGTGATCTGCTTTCTTTGGATGGTTTTCCCCCTCTCCACATACATCTGCCATGTACAACCACCTCCTCCTCCTCCCTGCTGCTTTCTCTAACACTAAGAAAAGGGAGGGGGGAGAGCACAGAATTCCGTCAGAGGCAGATGCAGAGCTCCAGAAATATGTCAGATTCAGCAGCAGCACCACCAGCTACATGAAGGACTTACACATACTCTGCAGAAGCAAAATGCAAATTTTCGTAATTTTGCATTTAGAAAGCAAATTAACATTAAAAAGCCTGAAGGAGCTAACTGTATGCCAATTCATGAAGTTTCCATTAAAGTCAATAGAAGCTGTATAAATACTTATGCACTCAGCTCGGTCTAGTGACAGAAATGCTAGCAAAGATTGCGAAGTGTAATAGGGTTTGGATGCTTGACCATTTCAACTACCCACAAGAATCTGGAATCGGCACTTGATTCAGGATTGGTTCCCACTAGTGTTGGTCGAGCACCAAAGTGCTTGTGTTGCTCTGGTGCTCGAGTAGAACACTTCCTGATGCTCGGGTGCTCTACAGAGCACCCGAGCACAATAGAAGAACCCGAGCATTAAACCAGGCACACCCTGCTCTGAAGAGGGGAGGGTGTCTGGACTCTAGTTCAGCTTAGTAGTAAGTATTCCTATACATCAGAAGTCTCATATTTTTATTTTTTTTAGTAACTGGCTATACAGCTCTATAGTGTAGTGGGTAACATTCCGGGCTGTAATGTATAAGGTTGTGAGTTTGAATCCCATCAGAAATATAATCTAAATTTAATTTAAATATTTATAAGTTTTTAGCCATAATATATTTACATATATTATTATATATTTAGAATATATAATATATTATAATATATGTAAATGTATTATGGCTAAAACATCAGTAGCAGTTTCCCACATATTATGCATTCATATATATCAGAAGTATGATTATATATTTTTTTAGTAATTACAATTTTTTTTACAATTACTAAAAAAATATAAAAAATATATATTTAGTTATTCCTCTATTTGTGACGAGATTCAAACTCACAACCTTCTACATTACAGCCCAGAACGTTAACCACTACACTATAGAGCTGCATGGCCAGCTGCTAAAAAAATAAATAAGATATGAGACTTCTGATGTATAGGAATATATATATATATATTTTTTTTTATTTTTTTTTTTTATTTAAAGGTACTGGCCATGCAGCTCTATAGTGTAGTGGTTAATAGTCTTGGCTGTAATGTAGAAGGTTGTGAGTTCAAATCCCGCCAGAAACTTTTCAGAAATAGAGGATTAATTTGATTTTAATACACTGACTCGAGCATCGCACTATATTCGCGATATTCGGCTGAACACAGCGATGTGCCGAGCATAGCGATGCTCGAGCCGAACTGGTGTTTGGCCAAGCATGCACGCCCAACACTAGTTCCCACTGGTCCCCCTAGCTGTAGGTAGTCCATTTACAAGATTTACAATAAGCCCTGAACACTGGTGGGAAAGAGTTAACTTCAACTGGGCTGTTAATATTTAAGAGCTGCATGAGAGAAACCAAGGGATATTTTATTACCATTTACAGTTAATTAGGAGAAAACAGATTTTCTGTAATTAGATTAAATATGTACGTAGGGTTCCTAATAACATTTACCATAGTCTTATACAATGTGCAGCTCAGAAAGCAGCAGTGGTCCCTCCACATGTTCTACACCGCTTCCTGCTTCACACTTATAAAATATCTTGTCTATGTGCTGTACTGAGGAGCATCGGAGAATCGGGGGAGCCCAGAGAGGAGAAGGGCCCCATAGCAAAGATCCAAATGGACATCCAAAATGTGCAGGGCTTTCCTAATTAGGACAGTTTGTTTCCTTCTCCAAATCCTTTCCATAACTGCTGGGACAATTTTCTATCTATCTATCTATTATCTTTCCATCCATCCATCCAGCCATCCATTTATCTCTCTAGCTATGCAAAAAACAAAGTTAGGCCGGCACCTCCAAACAATTGAAATAAAGGGGTTCAGGTGCAGGCTACCGTGGCTGCAATGCAAAAGCAAACAAGGACTACAAGTAGCAGCACACTTCCATGCGCAAAGACACATACAGACACGAGAAACATGAATAAATGTAAACTGAATCACTGCTTTTTCTCGTATTATTTGGAGGTGCTGATAGTTTTTGGAGAACCCCATCAGGTCACGATTGTTAAGAAATGTGGCACAGTGATTAGCTATCTATGCTGTTCATCCTGGTCCTCCTGGTTCATGGCATATCAGAAGCCGCCAGAACCACTTTGTTACTTACACAGAACTGTTGTAAAACTACATATCTTCTGATGACAAGTCTGCTATTTAACAAAGCGCATTCCTACAAATGATCGGCAGACAATGTATTGTGAAGTGCATTAAAAATTGCCAATTGAAATGGTATCCGTCAGACTGGTAACCACTTCTTTATCTGCGGCCAATTTAAAAGCAATTTTACTGAGCAAAGAAGAGACATTTTCAAGGACGGATCGAGAAAATGAGATATAAAACGTAGAAGTTTCTAATGTCGTCCTACAGATAATGTAACGAGTCGGCACCATTATCCTGACTCCCCGTGTTATTGGCTCGTGATTGCAATCAATGCGACGTTATTATTTCATGATCCGCAATTTCTCCCAAATCACCTAAATAAAATCTAAAAGCGGCAGAGAACGGCTCAGAAAGTCCTCTGCGTCTAGAAAGTTTCATATTTTCACAATACATTTACAACTTCTGGATGGCAGCGATAGACACATAGTGGCTCCCTAGTGATAAGTGTTTATATAATCGACCCCATAGGTGCCCAGTAATGGCTACTATCAGCAGTGGTCACCCAGCATCTGTGTTCCCTAGAGGAAACCAAGGTAAACCCATCATTGTGGCTGCGGCAGTGAGTTGCATTAGAAGAATGCTGTCCATGTGTAAGACCTGCAGGCCGGCTGAGATGAAAAGGGAATGAAGGATTTTTCTGACAGACCAGAAGGAATATCCGGCACTAGATGCATCCAGTTACAAATGGAACTTTAAGCCACAGGTTCAGAAACTCATAGATTAACATCTGACGCATTTCAAGCAGTCCATGCTCCTAATCATAGCTGCCTGTGTAGTGCCCTGGAGCAGGAGTACTTTGAAGTCTGGACATTTGCCCCTGTTTCTAATATTCAGTCAGCAACTCCTTAATTTACTTCACTTGAAAGGGTTAACATATACTGCTTAATACTGTGTAACTGCATTTTATATGTATGTTGTGATATATATCCTGTTCATTTGCACTGTATTTGTGAGATATTTTGGAAAGGGTTAATAAATACTGGGAGACTTTTGGGACTTTGAATAAGAAGCTGGTAATTTTCCACAGCTACCAATGGGTTTAAAGAAGAGCATGTTTTGGAAGGAAAAAGCCAGAATTGTTTTCCACCAAAACCAGACAGACTGACCTTTTTAATGTCTGGTTTAGGTCTGTTGTTAAGTCTGGAAACGTGTTTTTGTCTGGAAAAACTGCTGTGTCCTTGCCGTTTGTTATCATTGAAGCTCTAATGTAAGTATGTGAGAGACGAAAAGTGTAACAATGTATCTGTTTGTGCTGAGTTTCTCCACTCCACGCTTCCCACTAGAAGGTTCCAGTCTAGCTAGAACCTGTATATAAGGAGAGCAGTCAGAGCCCCTAGTGTTCTGCAGTTAGGGAACGGTGCTTAGAAGAGGAGATTCTGCCAGACTACTGAGTGACCAGAAGAAGATGCTAAGACCGGGATACTCTGCCACAGAACTTGGATCACCAGCCTTTGGCCAGAGTACCAGCCTTTTGAGGGACAGAGGAACAGCTATCTCAGGCCTTTCCTCAGCATCAAACCCTTCTTCTGCCAGGGAGGAGACTGGAGAACCCAGCCCTATGCTTCGCCTATATTGTTTTGCACCTGGAAGACAACTGACTCTCTGGACTGATTTCCCATTGGGGTGCACCATGCCCTACCATTTCTTCCAAAGAGAAGCAACATGTGGTGACACCTTGACGGTGATCCGGGGGACCCAGCATAGCACCTGTCTCAACGTAGCTGCACACAAATATTCCCTGATACAGGGCTATGCTTTTGCCTGGTTGGTTTGGACTCTCTGCAGCCTGCACTATCATTTAACCCTGGGTTTCACATGCAACCGTGCTGTTTTGCGGGATATTCCTATATGCTTTCAACTATCTATTCACCGGCGAGCCAACTCAAATGGAGGTTTACGGTACACAGTACATTTAAAGTGTACAGGTCCAAAGCTGTGCTGACTCATTTTAGATCATACTCATGTGTGTCAGCACCGTATTTTACTGTTCGGAGAGAAAAAAATATATTAAATAAAGGAAAGAATGGATTAAAAGAAGCATTACTTACCTCACCGATCCTCTACCACTGCAATTCCACTGCTTACCGACTGGTCTCTGCTTCCTCTTCCCATACAGTACAGGAGATGCTTGAAGATGCATGCTCAGATGATCACTGGCCGCAGTAGTGATTGGCTGAGCAGGCTCCTTCAGGCATTTCCTGTGGGCTGAGGTGGGAACAGGAAGCAGAGGGCAGCGACAGAACAGGAGCAGCAGGGGATTGGTGAGAGGTGAGTATGGCTTTTTTTTTTTTTTTTTTTTTTTTTTTCTGGGGGCCTTTGACTATATTTTTCCCCAGGGAATATTTATTAGTAATATTTATTCCCCAGGGAGTATTAGAATATTTATAAATAATATTTTAGTAACAATATTTATTCCCCAGGGAACAATCCCTTTAAATGATGAAGTTGTGACCGTCCGCAGCAACTTCTATTTACACTTTCTGAAGACAGAGGCAGCTGTAGAATCTTGTCTTCAGTAAGTGCCCTCTAGTGGTGGGTGCAGGCAACCAGAATGTTATTGCCATAACCATAGGCAATATAACAATCTGCCCAAATTTGCCGAGTTAGGAATTATATGTCCTTGTGATTTCTTGATCTTTTAGGAGTGGTGCCCTTTAAAAGACCTCTTAAAGGCATAGAACATCTATAAGTTAGAACCGGGCTCCTGTCATGTTAATTAAAAACTTTTTTTCGTTCCACAGACTCCAGCACATTTTCTCCCCACAGGGAACTGATGGTTAAAGTCTAACACCACAATTGATACCTTCTGTATTCATTTCAATGTATGATAATCTAATTTTCTCGATGAGGGGAACGTATGCATGTTGCTTTTAATATAATATAAGATGCAGGCAAATTTCAAGATGCAATTTTCCTGCGGCGTATGTTATTTGTGCAAAACCAAACAACTTGCCGATCCCTTGGAGACCCAGCTGTAATTATATTGTCTTGCTACGAACAGCATTTTGGAGAATATAAAAAAAAAAAATAATGAAAACATCTCAATTGCAAGTTCTCTTTTTAACATGCGATCACATGGAAAAAATGATCTATATGAAATATCCGCGACGCAGTAGATTGCAGCGCTCGGATATGGTAAATGAAATCGAAATTATTCAACCCGGAGGAGGCGTAATGTTGACAAAAGTCGGGTATTACACAGATGGTCGGAGGAACGGCGAATTATATTTGGAATATATCGTATGCTTTTTTTAGTGGCCAATATCCTCTATAGTAAAATTCTCAAATGTTCCATATATTTTTCCGGTAGCGTGCGTGCAGTCTACAGCCCATTACAATTTTGTAAATCAGTACGAGGGATTATTTGCATTGCAGAACTGTAAAATTGTGAAATGTCAAAGTTGTAGCTGCTGTTGGGGAAAGCCGGCTGACGGACAGCAAATCTGCCACATGGTGACACAATAGCAGTGTCTTGCTGTAGTATTAGTAATCAGATTTGGAGGACAGGATTTTGGGAAAGCATGGGTTTGGCCTATTGGTTGTCATCTAGCTTTTCAAAGCAGCATTTATAACTTGCAATCTGTCATAACTTCTGCCCATATGTCTTAGATGTCATTGAGGGTGTGATCGGTAAAAGTGGCTCCTAATTTGGTGGACACATTGATATGAATGGCCACCATCCAATGCTATATTTTCCTTGGAGTATTCAATTCTCCCTGCAGCGCCATCACAGGGGAAATTAAATATTACATAGGTCGCATTGAAACCCAATGGCTCGTACATGGAATACACAGACATGTTGGTCCTCTAATGGATGTTCTTTGTAGCCTTAGGGCGTGTTCGCATTGGCGTTATGGAATTACGTTATAGGTTCCGTAATAGGTCCCTGCCGACAGGACTATTTTTTCAGCCATGTATAACGGAACCAAACTGAACCGTTACATGTCCCCATAGAAATTTATTAGGATGGAGCAAAACGGAATGCCTCTTAAAGGCTTCCTTTTTGTATTCCGTCCTAGAATTCCGTTACATGATTCTGGTATAACTCTGTTAAAACGGAACCCTATAACGGAATTCCATAACGCCAATGCGAACCCACCCATACTCCAATCTTGCTAATAGATTAGGGTCCTAAATGTAGGACCCACCCTCTTTTATGAAATCAGAGTCCTCTAATTCGGTATTTGAAAATATTGTTTTCTAATTCCAGACAACCCCTTTAATTAAACCCCACTTCCCCACCTTCAGGGGTGCACCAAGCCTTTCTGCTGCCTGAGGCAAAAACTGAAACGGCACCCCCCCCAATGCCAATTTCTTAACCTAACCTCTTTGCCACAATGAAAGTGCTTATTGCCCATGGCCCTTCTGCTGCCCCCCTCTTGCCCTCACCTGGTGCTGCCGAACGCCTCACCTGGCCTCATTGGTGGTGCACCCCTGCCCACCTTGGACACCAAACCACGAGATTCCCTCTTCTGCCCTTTGAAGATAAGCTACCACCCCCACACCGGACTGACCATTTGGACATCAGGCCAGTACCCAGAGACCTATGGCCAGATGTTGCCTATAGCATCTTGGTCTATTAGAGCATTCCTTAAATTTAACTGAACTTTCAAAAAAATTGACATGTTGATCTATAGGGGACCCCCACAATCACTAAAATGAAGAGAGAGAAACACCCAGATCAGCACTGTGCCCCTTTAGCTGTGATTGGCAATTGTATGGACTCGTAGACTTTCTATTGTTGTATGGACTCGTAGACTTTCTATTGAGCCCGTAGATCGTTATGAGAAGGGCCAAACAGAGCTGATTGGACACAGCGCTGAGATGAGTGTTTTTTTCCTTTTATTGACATAGTTATACCTTAAAGATAACTTGTCATCAGGATCAATCCTATTAAACCAGACATGCTGTCTGATAGGATTGATCCTGCTGATTAAAATGATACCAGACTTGTGAAAATCGGTGGTGGCGTTCCACAGGAAAAATACTTTTATCCTTTATGCTAGTGAGGGCTTCAGAGCATCAAGGGGCATGGCCAGCACTGGGAAAATTAGCTGATAGGCCCCTCCCCTCAGTCCCTGAAGCCCTCTTTCATATTGAGAATAAGAGTCTTTTTTTTTCTCAGGAATGCCACAACCTCAGGTGACTGATGAAAGGAGATCAAGGAGACTGGCTGAGCGTGGAGGAATCTAACAGCCTCCTTGATTTCTCTTGATTCAGTGTTGATGACATAATAATTTATTCTCCAGACATGGAGACTCATCAGGATCATGTGAGACAGGTGTTACAGATCCTAAGAAAGAATAAATTGTATGCGAAGATGGAAAAATTTGTTTTTGCTTTTCAGGAAGTGCAATTCCTGGGTTACCTGCTCTTATCCTCAGGTTTTCGTATGGATCCCGAGAAAGTCCGTGCGGTTTTGGACTGGGATCGACCCGAAAATCTGAAAGCGCTTATACGGTTTTGGGGATTCAACAACTACTACTGTAAATTCATTTTGAACTATTCAAGGTTGACTCATCCGAGGTAGGGGTGGGAGCAGTTTTGTCGCATGGTCCTTCACCTGGTAAATGATGTGGTATCTGATCGGGGGACTCAGTTTGTTTCCATATTCTGGAAAGCATTTTGTACTCGTCTGGGGATACAATTGTCCTTCTCTTCAGCTTTTCATCCTCAGCCGAACGGACAGACAGAGCGCACCAATCAGAATCTCAAGATTTACCTGAGTTGTTTTGTTTCGGAGAACCAGGAGGAGTGGTCTTCATTCTTGTCGTTAGCTGAGTTTGCCATTAATAACCGTAGACAGGAGTCCACTGATAAGTCGCAATTTTTGGGGGCATATGGATTCCATCCGCAGTTTGGCACATTTTCTGATTCTCAAACTTCAGGTATTCCTGAGGAGGAATTATTTTCCTCTTCTTTGTCTTCAATTTGGCGGAAAATTCAAAATAACCCGAAAAAAGATCGGCAACAGGTATAAGCATGTGGCTGGCAGGAGACGTATGAATGGTCCGGACCTGAGAGTGGGTGATTCTGTGTGGCTGTCCACAACAAACATTAAGCTTAAGGTACCTTCTTGGAAGTTAGGCCCAAGATTTATTAGTCCATATAAGATCACTGCCATTGGTAACCCTGTAGCCTTCCGTCTTGAACTTCCTCAGGCTTTGAAAATTCATAACGCATTTCATAAGTCGTTGAAGAAATGTGTAGAACCTGTTGAGCCGTCCTCCTTGCCTCCCGCTCCTGTCATGGTGGATGGTAATTTTGAATTTCAAATCAGCAGGATTCTTGACTCCCGAGTTCTCCGTAGATCGCTCCAGTATCTCGTCCACTGGTAGGGTTACGGACCAGAGGAGAGGATGTGGGTTAGAGAGGCCGATGTGAATGTGAATCGTCTGGTGAAGGCCTTTCACAGAGCCCATCCTGATAAGGTCGGTCCTGGGTGCCCGGAGGTCATCCATAGAAGGGAGGTACTGTCACGGTCCCTCAGGTGACTGATGTCAGGAGATCAAGGAGACTGGCTGAGCGTGGAGGAATCTAACAGCCTCCTTGATTTCTCTTGATTCAGTGTTGATAGGGTTAATGACCACTAACCTTGTCTCCGCTGTTGCTCAGTGGTCATCACTTCTACCCTTTGTAGTCTGACCCCAACCTTCGGACTATGCGTTAGATTGCTTCATTTGGTTTTGGAAAGAGCTGGAGTGTGGTTCTCCCTGAGTTCCAGCTCATCCTTCTACAACAGGAGATACGTTTCTCGCTTGATTGTATTTTGTCTTTTCCCCTTGGTTGTGGTTACTAGGCCTCAGGGAGAAGCTTGTTCCTTCATCTTGGAAGAAACGGGTTGTCTCAGCCCTGCCAATATCTTTAGGGCTCCTCAGGGCTTCCAGGTTCCAGTATATGGGCATTTCTACCTTCAAGGGGTGCCCATACGGGTAGGAGTCAAGGCCAGGAGTAGGTTTCTCTAGGTGGTGACCCTTTTTCCTTCCCTAGCGTAGAGGCCTAGTGGCTTTTCCCTTTCCCCCTGGTCGTCGGTGTGGCGTTTACTCCTTTACCTCATCCGTGACAGTTAGGTGCCCTTTAAAGTGCAGGACCTACAAAACAACTAAATGCAAGTGAAAATGTATTCTTAAATGTATTTCATTGAATCATATTCATCATGGCTATAGAGGTTAGTAACACCGGGAGCCCCAGAGTATTCTCAGTTCCCCCTTGCACCCCAATCTATGACACTTGTATGTTCTCCTCAAATTATCCCCTTTGTCCAAAATTTGCTGTGAATAAAACCGAACCCGCTGCCTAAAAGATGTTCCCGTTAGGCTTCACAACACTGTCCTGTTAGAGGAGGCGATGAGGATGTTAGGTCCATAAAAATGAATTATGTCTTGTGCAATGAGCCGTGGAGAATTCCCGCTCTACTTTTTTTTCCTTCTTTTGCCTATGACTTTATGCTGTTTGTAAATCAAGATTAATGGGGGAAAGTACAGTTATGGTGGCCGGATCATAAATCTGCTTCTTGTGCCGAGTCGCTCCATACGTGTGACTTGTGCAGAGTTTGTGGCTATCCATGGCGCTTGAGTCTGTCGAGCAGGTATTGGATCTATACGTCTTGTTCTCGCTGTTATTTCTATTGGGGATCAGTGGATCAGGTCGTGCGATTGTGACCGCACTTTTCTCCTCGCAATCAGAATTCTCACTGGGGCTGCTTTTCGCCGCTGAACGGTTGTTATATTTCACTGAATGCTTTCCAATTATTGGTATGAGCAGACATTGTAATTCCTCAAAGGCATCGACGTCTTCCTTTATTACGTGTATTTTTCTTGCACAAAAAGAGCGTAAGAGGCCAGAAGCGGAACACGATGGATATCTGGCAAGATGCAAAAATGATGCATTGTTACCATCCTGTCATCTCATTGGGTGCATTATTACCATCCTATGACATCACTGTGTGCGTTATTACCATCCTGTGACATCACTGTGTGCGTTAATCCTTTCCTATGACTTTATGGTGTCTAGCATCCCAGTATTGTGACATTACGGTGTTTATTATCCCTATTCTGTCTATGACATCACTTTGCACTTTGCATATATTCCCTGTACTGTGATACATTGTGATCATGACTTCTGTATTGTGACATCACTGTGTGCATTATTGCCATCCTGTGACATCACTGTGTGTGTTATTACCATCCTATGACATCACTGTGTGCGTTATTACCATCCTGTGACATCACTGTGTGCGTTATTACCATCCTGTGACATCACTGTGTGCGTTATTACCATCCTATGACATCACTGTGTGCGTTATTACCATCCTGTGACATCACTGTGTGCATCATTGCCATCCTGTGACATCACTGTGTGCGTTATTACCATCCTGTGACATCACTGTGTGCATTAACCCTTTCCTATGACTTCACAGTGTCTATCACCCCAGTATTGTGACATAACGTTGTTTGTTATCCCTGTTCTGTGACATCACATTGCACATATTCCCTGTATTGTGATACACTGTGATCATGATTAGGGTTGAGCAAATCAAAGTATTTCCAAAGTGGACTTCAATCCGAATTTCAGGGAAAATTCGATTCGCAGCGAAGCAGGATTTCCTCGTGCTTCGTGGTAACGAATAAATTTTCCCTGAAATGGCATTAAAAAAATAATAATATTCACCTTATCCATTTGAGCGTAAAGAGGCTGTTGCAGCCATCTTGATTGAAAATGTTGTGCGCGGTAACGAATGATGTCACCACCCTGGCCAGCGTAATGACGTCATCACGCACCGCGGGAGATTTCGTGCAGGAACTCCAATCAAGATGGGTGCGGCAGCCTCTTCACATTCAAATGGATAAGGTGAGGTTTTTTTTAGCCCTCATTTTTCATCTCAGATGCCGCAATCAGCAATGAACGCGGCATCTGAGGGGTTCAGTGACGGGGAGGCATTCCCTGTCATTCGCTCGCTACTTACAAAGAAATGTGCTTTGTGACGAATTAAAGCAAATTTCTTTGAGAAATTCTGCAAAGCAGCCAAATCGAATTTTAATAAACTTCGCTCGACACTAATAATGATTACAGTACTGTGACATCACTGTGGTTATTATTAATGTAGCGTCTCATCGCTGCTTTCATTATCTCTGCATTATTACTTTACAGATTGATCATGTGCACTATCTCTGCTCTATGACATCACTGTAGTGCAGTGACATCACCGTGTCTGTGTTCAGGTTTGTAGATGTAGGAGGTACAGAAATTGTAATCGCACCTGGAAAATAATTCCTCTGCCAAATAAGATAATACTGGTTCTAGACTTATTTTATATGTTTTATAAAAGATCATTGAAAGGGGTTGTTCAACTTCTGGGGATCTCTCAGTAGACCGCCCTCCCCGTGGGCAGACCTGCGGAAGGTAGCATACTTACCTTCTCACTGCCGATGGGTCCCTGTTCCTTTGCTCCCCAGTCACTGCTGCGCCGCACAGGTCCCCCAATGTCAAAATCCAGTTCAAAGTCACTGCAGCCAGTCACTTGCCGCAGCAGTGACCTGTCCCCTTTGCGTCATGTCAATTGGCCATATGACTCATGGGGGGCAGGTCAATGCTGCGGTGAGTCATTGGCTGCAGCGGAGTTAAACTGGATGTTAGGACCTCAGTGCTGCAGCGGCGGCTGGCAAGCTAATGGGATCTAGAGAAGGGGAGCAGGTAATTATGCATCCTTTTGCAAGTCCAGCCACAAGGGGGTGTCTGCCAAAAGTCCTCCAGAACATGAACAACCCCTTTAAAAGGGTTATGTCCTAATTAAAGGAAAAAAGTACATGACAATCTCTTTCTAACAAAGCTAGAACCAGCCCTGTACCTCACATAGGCCCAAAGATCTTCACATTCATTGATCCAATTGCTCTGCTAAATTTATTTCAGACTGGCAGCAGGGGGCGTGTCCTTTCAGCTGCAGCCCCCTCTGCCTATCACAAGCAAGGGGGCGTATCCTTTCTGCAGCAGCCCCCTCTGCCTATCACAACCCAGGGGGCGTATCCTTTCTGCAGCAGCCCCCTCTGCCTATCACAACCCAGGGGGCGTATCCTTTCTGCAGCAGCCCCCTCTGCCTATCACAACCCAGGGGGCGTATCCTTTCTGCAGCAGCCCCCTCTTCCTATCACAACCCAGGGGGCGTATACTTTCTGCAGCAGCCCCCTCTGCCTATCACAACCCAGGGGGCGTATCCTTTCTGCAAATTTAAAGGAATTGCATTAATTCAGCTTAAAATTAGAATTTTGTGAAAAGGTTCTATATTCTCAGCTCAAAGTGTCAGACTCTGGTCAGCTAATTAATCCATACCCCCTGAGCAAAGGGGACCTCAAAATTGTGACTTTGGGGTTTCATAAGCTGTAAGCCATAATCATCCAAATTATAACAAATAAAGGCTTGAAATATCTCGCTTTGCCTGTAATGAGTCTCATATGTTAGTTTCACCTTTTAAGTTGCATTACTGAAATAAATGAACTTTGCCCGATATTCTAATTTTTGGAGTTTCACCTGTCTATGCACATCTCTATCAGTTACAAAAGTATTTAAATCCACGGGACAACCCTTTTAAGTAAATTGATGCATTAATGTTTTGTATTTTTTATAACATGGTTTTTATATATAAAATGAAAGTATATTTTTAATATATTTTTTTTTTAGGTTATAGGATTTTTTTTTTATATTTCAGTGATGCAAATAAAGCCATAAAACGACCATCTTCTAAACCAGCACCTGGCCGAAATAAAGGCAGCGATCGGGCTGTCACCAAGGATTAAATAGATGAGGCACAACCCTTCGTAGAGGTTAAGGAACCGGCTGGAAGTGCCTCTGCCGTTTCATGTCACAGGCTAAGAACTCCATCTACTTAAGTTCACTTTTTCAATCAATGGGTTATGCTTGCCGGCGACTTGGAAGAGGAAAATCCTGATCTCAGCATTATAGGTGCGGTGACATATTGAACAAGCTCCAGAAAAAGCAATCACGCCAACAATCTTAATTTGACGTTTGAGGCCCGGAGATCTTTCACCTTGCTAAATGCACCCTGGATTTCGGACAGGACCCAGGCATAAGGAATCTGTGCGGCTGTTATGACGGCGAGGAGGTAGCAGACTATGGAGGTGGATCAAACAGGCTTTTGATTAGAAGACGTATTGAAAGAGGTGACCTAGAAAATCACCGGCATTGTGCTCATCTTTGATGTTCCTTGTTTCCAGACATAGACTAGTTGTAGATTAAAGTGCAGATCATGTAAAACATGTAGTTAAATTATTCTACACCTTTGTCATATGTGTCCCGAAACTTGACTCAAAGGAAATGCACCTACTTGTCGGAAATGCAAATGCGCTTTATTCAATGAGATGCAGGAACGGGAAGGTTCGCGCACTCGGAACCCATTCTCTATATGCGGATAAAACGGGTGTAATGACGTCAATGCTTCTGTCCCAAAGAGGTCACAGTATCTAATAATAATGCAGCAACCTGGAGCGGAGGAACTGGTAGAGGTTATGGGGGTGGTAGTAGTACTCACAGTTCAGAGCGGCAGTCCTCACCCTGGCTCCTTGGGGCTGTGCAGTAAATGGAAGGTGCGTCCTTTCTTCCCTCGGGGCACACCCTGGTATTGAGGCTACTGCCTGGTGGTAGTTGAGATGCCCTTGATGGAGGACGTTTGGCTGGGCACAAGGCAAAATTGTGGATGCTTGCAATAAAGTCTCTGTACTATGTTGACGATGAGAGTAGCAGTACAGGTAGCAGTTCAGGGGTATTCTACAGGGCAGCAGTTTTGCTCCAGTGATGGTAGTGGTCAGAGGCGTTGCTAGGTTAAAACATTCGGGGCCTGTACCCCTGATGTTTTGTCCCAGGCCCCGAATGTCCTGCCTGCCAGATAGATACAACTATATGGCCATCCTCAGGACTGCAATACAATTGAATCTAATGCCCTGCAAGAGCTGAAGGACCTGTGATGAGAGGCAGGGCAATGTTGGGAGATGTGCTTATTTAACTGCGATTGTATGTTGGGGCTGAAGGGAGTGATGTTATTTACATGGGACTGAATGTTTGGAGGCGACTGTGGGAGGGAGTGATATTATTTACATGGGACTGAATGTTGAAGGTGTCTGGGAGAGGGAGTGATGTTATTTTCATCGGACTGAATATTGAGAGAGTGATGTTATTTACATGGGACTATATGTTGAAGGGGGCAGGAGAGATGGTGTGATGTTATTCACATGGCACTGTATATTGGAGGGGGCTGGAGAGATGGTGTGATGGTATTTACATGGGACTCTATGGCGGAGGGAGGGAAATAATGTTATTTATATAGGACTGTATGGTGGAGGGGCTGAGGAATTATAATTTCTGAGGACACTAAATGGAGGAATATAACTACAGGGGGCACTGCAGGGGGCGATATAAATACTGGGGGCGCTTCAGGGTGAACATTATAAAAGTAGGGCGCAATATAAATACTGGGGGCACTGTAGGGGCATTATAACAGTAGGGGCGTCTCCAGAGCGAGCATTATAACAGTAAGGGGCATTATAAATACTGGGGGCACTGTGGGAGCATTTTAAATCTAGGGGAAATTAGGCATCTTATTACTACTGGAGGCTCTATAGGAGGGATCCGCATTATTTCTACTAAGACAGGGGTGGCCAACCCGCGGCTCACGAGCCGCATGGGGCTCCTCGCACCTTTATTTGCAACTTGCAGAGGAGCGCACTCTCCTCTACATATGCGGCTCGCAGGGGAGCAGGCCATCTATTTCTGTACTAGGGATGTCGCAGATATCGAAATATCAGCAGAAGAGGGGAGAAGGAAGCAGTCCCCCCCTCCCCCCTGTGCTGCTGCTGCCGCTGCCGCCACTGCCACCGATGAGAACACAGAGGGGAAGAGGAGGGGCTGTGGCCACTGCCACCAATGAAGTTAACTCACTCATTTATTCAAATACAGGATGTGGGTGCTGGCTGCAGAATCATATAGCCCACACCCGACCTCTATGAGAGGTAGCTGAGATCTGGAGCAGTTAACCCCTTAGGTGCCACACCTGAGGGGTTAACTGCCGGGGATCGCAGCACCGTCATAGAGGCCAGGTGTCGGCTACGTGAGCCCATCTGTATTAAAGGATAATTATCATTGGTGGCGCAGTTTCCCCCCCCCCCCCCATCATACGTGGAGGCCCGCGCTCTGACCTGACATCAGGTCACTGTGGAAAAGGGCGCCACAGTCCTCAAAGCAGCAGCAGCAGAGGTAGGAAAAGCCTCCTACACAGTTTTTTTTTTATTAAAGTACTGACCATTGGGGTATTACCTGACATGGGGGTGGTATGAGCTGAGATAAGACCCCCAAATCCTCATCAGACCCACAAAATAAGCCTCCCTAGTGCTCACATAAGACACCAAAAATCAGCCCCCCCATGCTCACATCTCCACTATGTCAAATCACCCCCCACACACACATGATCTCAGAATAGGGGTGGGGGGGTCATCTGAGCATGGGGCGTTACCTGAGCATGGGGCGCCATCTGAGCATGGGCGGTCATCTGAGCATGGGCGGTCATCTGAGCATGGGCGGTCATCTGAGCATAGGGCGGTCATCTGAGCATAGGGCGGTCATCTAAGCATGGAGTGTCATCTGAGCATGGGCGGTCATCTGAGCATGGGCAGTCATCTGAGCATGGGCAGTCATCTGAGCATAGGGCGGTCATCTAAGCATGGGGTGTCATCTGAGCATGGGCGGTCATCTGAGCATGGGCGGTCATCTGAGCATGGGCGGCCATCTGAGCATGGGCGGTCATCTGAGCATAGGGCAGTCATCTAAGCATGGGGTGTCATCTGAGCATGGGGTGTCATCTGAGCATGGGCGGTCATCTGAGCATGGGTGAACATCTGAGCATAGGGCAGTCATCTGAGCATGGGCAGTCATCTGAGCATGGGTGGTCATCTGAGCATAAGGCAGTCATCTGAGCATGGGCGGTCATCTGAGCATGGGGGGGTTCTTCCTAACAACAGGCAAGCTCCTCCATTCTGCTCCATTCTTTGACAGTTTGCTTATCCACCTTTCCGCCTTGGGATGTGGACGTACATACAGGTGCGCCAATCTGTATTTGGTGTGTGCTCAGGCACTGGAGGCTTCTCCCGAGCAAGGATACCGTAGAGTTAATTAAGTCCTTTGTAGACTGCCCAGCTGTCCAGGTCTTGCTCTACTCCTCTCTATCATCTGGTTCTCTTTAGAGATGTTATAGCTCTATCATGGCTGGACCCAAGTCTAGGATGAGCTAGAATGTCAGCTCTACATCTTCACGCTTTGCTGGTTTAGACTCAGACTGGTTCAGACTGGATTTGACTACACTCTGCACTACTCACGCACTGACTGCCCACTACCCTCTGCTGACTCACTCCTCCCCTTATATAGAGGGCGACTCCAGCCCCATCTAGTGGTGGCTGTGAGATATGTTTTTTTTTTTATTGATGGCCTCTCCTTAGGGTACGGCCACATGGTGATGTTTCTGAATGCAGTTTTGGAAGACAGAATCGGGAGCGGATCATAAAAGGAGAGCAAGTATAAAGGACAGATACAACATCTTTTTTTTTATTTTATTCACTCCTGGTTTTGGCTTCCAAAAACTGCATCAAGAAACCTGACCATGTGGCCGTACCCTTAGGATTGTTTATTTTGAGCCATCTACCTGCACGCTATACATATAGTAGCAGAGGTGCAGGGTATTGTGGCTACATTCTAGTCAAGTGAATGGGATGAAGTTGCAATACCCTGCTCCATCGTTAGCAAGCGGAAGGTGTGCAGGTAGAAGGATCAACCCTATTAAATCGGCCATATTGCCTGCTAGGGTTTGATCCTGCTGATCAAAATGATACTTGCCTTGTTGAAATTGGTTGCGGCATTCCCAAGAAAAAAAAGACTCTTATTCTTCAGTGCACGGAGGGGCATGGCCAGTACTGGAAAGCTGAGGTGCGCTGAGTTGCTAGACCCTGCCCCTCAATGCACCGAAGCCCTCTTTAGTATAAAGAATACATTTTCAGTCAGTAATGCTGCCAAATTAACACAAGACGGGTATCAGTTTAATCAGCAGGATCGTCCCTACAAGGCAGCATGCTTGGTGTAATAGGGTTGATCCTACTATTTTAAAAAAATCATGCAGAATTAAACCAAAAAGTTTATCAGTTAGGCCTCATGCACACGAACGTTGTTTGTTTCTGTGTCCGTTCCGTTTTTTTTGCAGATAGGATGCAGACCCATTCATTTCAATGGGTCCGAAAAAAACGCGGACAGCACACCGTGTGCTGTCCGCATCAGTATGTCCGTTCTGTAGCCCCGCAAAAAAAAATTGTGCAGGTCCTATTTTTGTCTAGTTTGCGGTCAAGGATAGGCATTATTACAATGGATCCGCAAAAATAACGAATGCCATACGGAACGTCATCCATTTTTTTGTTGCGGATCCGCAATTTGCGGACTGCAAAACACATACGGTCGTGTTCATGTAGCCTAAGCAGCAGACCTTTTCAATCTTTAGTTACTAAGCTTCATTGGCTAAAAGTGGAATACCCCTTTAAGGCCTCATGCACACGACCGTTGTTTCATTCCGTGTCCGTTGTTCCGTTTTTCATGATTTTCTGGTCCGTTGAAAACTCGGCTAATGCACCGTTTGTCATCCGCGTCCGTGATCCGTGGTTCCAGTCCGTCAAAAAAATATAACATGTCCTATTTTTTTCACGGAAAACGGTTTGCGGACCCATTCAAGTCAATGGGTCCGTGAAAAAACGCGGAGGCACACAAGATTGTCATCCGCATGTCCGCGTCCGTTTTTTTCCTATCATTTGCATGGCAAACTTGACTTAGGGCTGTTTCACACGAGCGGATGCCGTGCGTGACATCCGCTCCGTGAATGACAGCCAAGACCCGATGCGGACAGCAGAAGCACGGAGCAGTAACATGACTGAGCTCCGTGCCTCTCTGTGACCTCTTTACTACGAAATCACGGTGACAACTTTATCTCACTGTGATTTTGTAGTAAAGAGATCACAGAGAGGCACGGAGCATCATCAATCATGTTACTGCTCCGTGTCTCTGCTGTCCGCATCGGGTCTTGGCTGTCATTCACGGAGCGGATGTCACGCACGGCATCCGCTCGTGTGAAACAGCCCTTAGACTTTTTTTTACTTTCCTTCATGTCTGGAGATCCTCCCAAAATAAAGGAAGACACACGGAAACAAAAACGGACACGGATCACGGAACAACGGAAACCCCTTTTTG
This sequence comes from Bufo gargarizans, assembly GCF_014858855.1. Lineage (NCBI taxonomy): Eukaryota > Metazoa > Chordata > Amphibia > Anura > Bufonidae > Bufo > Bufo gargarizans. Next base: position 196,823,220 of record NC_058086.1, read on the forward strand.
CGGACCGCTAAATAAATAGTGTCGTGTGCATGAGGCCTAAATATTATGAGATTCTCTAGAATGTTAACTTACAGATCTGAGGTTTTTATATATATTTTTTGCATCCTTTTCTCAGACGCTCAGTCTCTCATTATATGATGCTTTGTATATACCTCTATGACCGCTGTGCCTATCAGAAGTGTTGGGTTCCACAATGCGCTCTCTCCGGTACTTGGTATTCATATCAGGGATACAAATCCTTGCCGTCAATGTTCAGCATACTATTCCTATGGAGTTCAATGTAACCGCATTATATTTTAAAACATGAAATGCTTTTTTTTTTGTTTTTTAAGTAAAAAAAAAAAAACATTCTCCCAAATGCACACACAAAGTTTCCTACAAAGGTCCCTTATTCTCATGTGTTATTCCAGCAGCTCCCGGCTTCTAAGAGCTTTGTATGCGGAGGATGGGGGGTCTGGTGGGCACTCGCTGTGTGTAGGCTGGTAACATCTAACGTCAGCGAGTAAGAGAGCAGCTGGTTAGAGTGGGCAGCTGAATACAGATTAACGAGAGAGAAGAAAATGTAAGAGATGGCAGCAGAACTGACCCAGTTTAATATTTTCAGTCCCCATCTCACAGACTGAAAACACTTGTCTGCCTCCTGTTCCTTTAAATTGTAACGGAAAACAAGCGTGGAAAAAAAAAATTACAAAAAATTCTGTGGCTTTGCAAAGTGAGCATCTGGGATCTAGAACCTCGTGGCTCCTGCGCAAGACACCACTATTATAAATGACACATAGTAGGTGGAGGATGTTACAGATTTGACATTGGCACCCAGGGGTTTCAAGCTATGCAGTTGTGACGTCATCTAAATGACGTAATAAAATAATATCAGCCCTCGATATTAGTGTGCAGCCCCTGTACCAATGCCTATTAAAACACAATGACAATGTATCTATGGATATAATCTGCAGAACAAGCTAAATACATTGGATTGCATCTTGTACTGAGAATAATCCAGAGCTGAATTTATAATTCTGCTGCTTGTCGTTGGAAACAATCAGCAAGCCTGCCACCAGGCACACTTCTAAAGCTATAGCCGAGGTCCTGTAATGCAGTGGGGCAGTTGGTATTCTTTAAACCCCATCTCTGTACAATGCCTGGTGTAATAATGACAGTTTCCATAATGGAAATCTTCAACAAGGAATACTGGGAGATGGTCACAGGGTAATGCCTCATTTCCCCTGTGGTGGCGCTGCAGGGAAATTGGATACTTGCTCTCATGTTCCTTACAACTGATCGCTGTGGATCCCCTTGTGATCAGCTTAATTTCAGGAAATTATCCAAAACAGCAACCATCCTTAACAGGGGCGTAGCTAAAGGCTTGTGGGCCCTGGTGCAAGAGTTCAACTTGGGCCCCCCTTCCCTCAGTGCTTTGTGGCCAGGGGCAGGTAAGTACATTGCCTTCCTGCTGCCTGAGAGAAAAATTTAAACCCCTACCCCCCTTCCTCTATGCCAAATTGTTGACCTTACCCCTTCCCTCCAGCCAGAGGTGTAACCTGACCAGCATGCACTTTCTATAATACCGGTGTCTTCTTAGGCAGCACAAGGGTCTTTGGGCCCCCTCAGGCTCCTGGGCCCAATAGCGACTGCTACCTCTGCACCCCCTATAGCTACGCCCCTGCTACTTAAAGACACCCCCTAAAAAAATGTTTTATTCTCTGACCCGTTAGAAAGGTGTATGTGCAGCACGCCAGACCTGCAGGGTATAGCGACAGTGAGGTCACGGTATGGGCAATCGAGGGTTTACTCACTTCTTGGAGGACCCTGGGCAGGCATGCAGCAGTGAATGAGAGGCAGACACTAGTTCCTCTGGGGCACACTCTGAGTGTAGAGACCTGGCCTGATGTTGGGTGAGGTGCCCTGGTTGTTGCAGGTGTTTAGAGTGCCTGAGGCAAGGTCCCTTTAAGGATCGTGACGCCAGTGCCTGTAACGGTGGCACACCGGTTGGTAGGAATAAGTGAGGTACACAGATGGTATGGTGAACCAAACGTTGCTTTACTTATAAACAGTCCAACTTTGTACATCAAGATGGTAATACAGTCCCTTATGTCATATGCTGCACAAACAGGCTTATTTAAATAATGGCAGGTATAATCTTGCAAAATACTCGGAGGGTAATAATAATGCACACACTCAGACCAGGCTGTACCTTCTCCTCAGAAATAGCGTACACTGTTCCTTTTGAACTCCTGGCTGGCTTTCTATCCCAAGGCCCGGACGCCTAAATGCTGGCTTTTATCCTTGGCAAATAATCTTCCTCCCGTATTGACCCTTGCACTGTCTTTATAGGTCCTCTGCCCATCAGCTTACTTATCTTAGCTGGATACTCTGGCTCTGCTTGGCTGGAGGGTACTGCAGGTTTCTCCCAGGAGGCACATCTCTACCACTGGGGTTGATTCTTCTGAGCTAACATAGGCTCTCTTGATCCACAGGCAGGCTAGGGTTCTTCACTAGCCTCCTGGTTGTAGCTAGCAGCCGGGGCTATCAAGCTGCATGTCAGGAGGAGGCCCTCAGCATATCCTGGGCTGGTGCCTTCTCACTTCTGTCTCCACAGACTCCTGACTAAGAACTCCCCCCTCCCTGTCTGGGCCTGGACATTTATACTAGGGGCTCCCTATCTCCCTCTAGTGTCTAGGATACCTAACTACATCCTAATAGGCCTGCCATGCATAATACAGGGGAAACACACAAATGCAAAAACACACTGAAAATACATTAAATGCATAGATCAATACAATATCACTGTCCCTTGTGAGTAGAAGCAACACGCTACCCAATTGACCCTTGTGTAGTGCCCACTCCTACCTAGTGGGACACTACACATGTTGTAAACTGTAATGAAAGTACTGTCATTTTCTTACCAGTGACTGCTATTGTGAGTTATCCCCTCAATCCTGATCCTCAGCTGTGTCATGTGACCTGCACTCTGACTTTCCAAATAAAACAGCATCTTATGTGTGGACAGGAAGCCAGTTTCTTTATGTAGCCTCAATGTCAGTATCATACGAATGAATAGAGAAGTAACTGACTTCCTGTCCAGTGGCAGTTTGAGATCAGAGTGCTGGTCACATGACACAGCTGAGGATCAGAAGGGAGGTTCTAACTCACAAATACAGTCACTGGTAAGAAAATTACCTTCACTAAAATTTACTCAATATAATGGGACAGTGACATTTTTTTTTTGTGGGAGTGCTATTTTAAAGGGATTTTGCATGGGGAAATAAATTGGCAGCAATGGACTCAGAGGGGGTTACAAAAAATAAATAAAACTGATATGGCCCTGCTTCATGGTCCCATCTCAACGTACCTGGAAACACCCTCTGAGCCAATCACTGGCTGCAGTGGTGACTTATCTCAGCCTGTGATTGGCTGAGCAGACATTTCCTGTGAGTCAAAAAAGGACCAGGAAGTAGAGACCAGCGGGGACCCAGGCAGTGTCAGAACCAGAACCATGGTGGTTGGTTTGGTCAATACCAGGGGTGTAGCTATAGTGGAGTGCAGAGGTAGCAGTCACTTGTGGGCCCAGAAGCCTGAGGAGGCCCAAAGACCCTTGTGCCACATAAGAAGACACCAGTATTATAGAAAGTGCATGCTGGTCAGCTTACACCTCTGGCTGGAGGGAAGGGGTAAGGTGAAGAATTTGCCATGGGGGGGGGGGGCGTTTTAATTTATGCCTCAGGCAGCACGAAGGCTATAGGCTTCCCTGGCCACAAAGCACTGAGAGAAGGGGGGCCCAAGCTGAACTCTTGGACAAGGGCCCATGAGCCTTTAGCTACGCCCCTGGTGAATACCAAATCTTTTTAACCCCACTGAGCCAACTGCAACCACTGGGGAAAAACAACCCTTTAGGTAGGAATTCCTGATTCCTGTGCCCTCAATAGAATACAGGCCAGGTGTCAGTGGAAAGAGGGGGAGGTGTGATAATCTGCTAACGGCTCTGACCACCCTTTGACAGAAAACAGCCGCATAAAGGGTGGATACAGTCATTAGAAGAGCTCACAATATATTTTTGGGGCCGACAGTAGACGTCACTAATCACAAGCAGCACAAGACTCTTGGCATCTTCTAATATGAATTTCAGATACATCTTGTGTTCTTCTTAACAACAGCATTCTCAGCAGGAGGCAAAATACATGTTGGAAAAACAATGATTAGTATAAAAATGATCCATTTCATGACTGAATTCGTAACCATAAAACTTTCTTCCACCAGAAATGTTATTTCTGTTATCCCTACAGGCGGTATGTTGCAGGTTAGTCTTCATGTTGGCTTCGGAGGTCTCTTTTCAAATGTTTTATTTGATGCTTATTTTTGATTATTGTTGTATCTTATTCATCCGTTTCCCACCCGGAAGCCACAGGAGTCAAGGGCAAAATGCAACAAATGACTGAAGATGGTTCACCAGGAGATGGTGTAGTAGTAACATAGTAACATAGTACATAAGGCCGAAAAAAGACATTTGTCCATCCAGTTCGGCCTGTTATCCCGCAAGTTGATCCAGAGGAAGACCCCTCTCTAGTAGCTATAGCCTGTAATATTATTACGCTCCAGAAATACATCCAGGCCCCTCTTGAATTCCTTTATTGTACTCACCATCACCACCTCCTCAGGCAGAGAGCTCCATAGTCTCACTGCTCTTACCGTAAAGAATCCTCTTCTATGTTTGTGTACAAACCTTCTTTCCTCCAGACGCAGAGGATGTCCCCTCGTCACCGTCCTGGGGATAAATAGATGATGGGAGTGATCTCTGTACTGACCCCTGATATATTTATACATAGTAATTAGATCTCCCCTCAGTCGTCTTTTTTCTAAAGTGAATAACCCTAATTTTGATAATCTTTCAGGGTACTGTAGTTGCCCCATTCCAGTTATTACTTTAGTTGCCCTCCTCTGGACCCTCTCCAGCTCTGCTATGTCTGCCTTGTTTACAGGAGCCCAGAACTGTACACAGTACTCCATGTGTGGTCTGACTAGCGATTTGTAAAGTGGTAGGACTATGTTCTCATCACGGGAATCTATGCCCCTTCTGATGCAACCCATTATCTTGTTGGCCTTGGCAGCAGCTGCCTGACACTGGTTTTTGCAGCTTAGTTTGCTGTTTATTAAAATTCCTAGATCCTTTTCCATGTCAGTGTTACCGAGTGTTTTACCATTTAGTATGTACGGTTGACTTGCATTTTTCCTTCCCATGTGCATAACTTTACATTTATCAGTGTTAAACCCCATCTGCCACTTATCTGCCCAAGCCTCCAGTCTATCCAGATCCCTCTGTAGTATATATACCGTATACTGTCCTCATCAGTGTAAATTACTTTACACAGTTTAGTGTCATCTGCGAAAATTGACACTTTACCGTGCAAGCCTTCCACAAGATCATTAATAAATATATTGAACAGAATAGGGCCCAATACTGACCCCTGAGGTACCCCACTAGTGACAGTGACCCAATCTGAGTGTGTACCGTTAATAACCACCCTCTGTTTTCTATCACTGAGCCAGTTACTTACCCACATACAGATGTTTTCTCCCAGTCCGAGCATTCTCCTTTTATATACTAACCTTTTATGTGGTACAGTGTCAAATGCTTTGGAGAAGTCCAGATACACAACATCCATTGATTCGCCGCTGTCAAGTCTAGAACTTACCTCCTCATAGAAACTGATTAAAGGGAACCTGTCACCGGGATTTAGTGTATAGAGCTGAGGACATGGGTTGCTAGATGGCCGCTAGCACATCCGCAATACCCAGTCCCCATAGCTCTGTGTGCTTTTATTGTGTAAAAAAAACGATTTGATACATATGCAAATTAACCTGAGATGAGTCCTGTATGTGAGATGAGTCAGGGACAGGACTCATCTCAGGTTAATTTGCATATGTATCAAATCGTTTTTTTACACAATAAAAGCACACAGAGCTATGGGGACTGGGTATTGTGGATGTGCTAGCAGTCATCCAGCAACCCATGTCCTCAGCTCTATACACAAAATCCCGGCGACAGGTTCCCTTTAAATTAGATTGACATGACCGATCCCTCACGAAGCCATGCTGATATAGCGTTATTTGCTTATTTCTGTTGAGATGCTCTAAGATAGCATCTCTTAGAAAACCTTCAAACAGTTTACCCACAACAGATGTTAAACTTACCGGCCTATAGTTTCCAGGCTCTGTTTTTGGCCCCTTTTTGAATATTGGCACCACATATGCCATGCGCCAATCCTGTGGGACATTCCCTGTCAGTATAGAGTCTGCAAATATCAGAAATAAGGGTCTGGCTATGACATTACTTCATTCCCTTAGGCTACGGGGGTGTATGCCATCCGGTCCTGGCGATTTGTCTATTTTAATCTTTTTAAGTCGCTGATGTACTTCCTCCTGGGTCAGACAGGACACTTTTAATGGGGAATTTATTTTTGCATTCTGCATGTCATCTGACAGTTTATTTTCCTCAGTGAATACATTGGAGAAAAAAATATTTAACAGCTTTGCTTTCTCCTCATCGCTCTCTGCGACTTCCCCCTCATTACTCTTTAGAGGGCCGACACCTTCAGATTTATACTTTTTAACATTTATATAATTGAAGAACATTTTAGGGTTAGTTTTACTCTCTTTGGCAATTAATCTCTCGGTCTCTAGTTTGGCCGCTTTTATTTGTTTTTTACATGTTCTATTTTTTTCCTTATAGTTTTTCAGTGCTTCCGTGCTCCCCTCCTGTTTCAGTGAATGATATGCTTTCTTTTTGTCATTTATTGCTTTCTTTACAGTTCTATTTATCCACATTGGTTTCTTTTTGTTCCTTAACCTTTTATTACCATACGGTATGTACCTCTCACAATGAGATTTTAGGATGTTTTTAAAGATATCCCATTTTGTGGCTGTATTTTTATTTTTGAGGACTTTGTCCCAGTTAGTTTGGCCTATGGCCTCTCTTAGTTGGCTAAATTTAGCTTTTTTGAAGTTTGGTATTTTTGTTCCTCCCTGTAGAAACGCTCTTTTGAATGATAATTGGAAGGTTATTACTTTGTGGTCACTATTTCCCAGGTGTCCCCCAACCTGCACGTCTGTTGTTCTGTCCGGCCCATTGGTTAATACTAAGTCCAGTGTGGCCGTCCCTCTAGTCGGGTCCTGAACCAGTTGGGAGAGGTAATTGTCTTTGGTTATTGCCAAGAACCTGTTTCCTTTATGAGATATACAAGTTTCAGTTTCCCAGTCTATATCTGGGTAGTTGAAGTCCCCCATAATAACCACCTCATTATGATTTGCCGCCTCGTCTATCTCGTTTAGTAATAGATTTTCTGTGGACTCTGGTATATTAGGTGGTTTATAGTAAACTCCTATTAGTAATTTATTGTTGTTTTTAGCTCCATGTATCTCTACCCACACTGACTCCACATGTTCATGTCCCTCACTTATATCTTCGCGGAGTGTGGGCTTTAGACCGGACTTTACATAGAGGCAGACCCCTCCTCCTCTCCGGTTTTGACGATCCTTTCTAAACAGACTGTAACCTTGTACATTAACCGCCCAGTCATAGCTATCATCCAGCCATGTCTCAGTTATTCCCACTGTCATAGCTATCATCCAGCCATGTCTCAGTTATTCCCACTATGTCATAGTTCTCCTCACACATCACTAATTCCAGTTTACCAGTTTTATTAGTCAGACTTCTGGCATTAGTATACATACATTTGAGAGGTTTATGTATATTTTTTACCCTACACCTTTCCTTCTGAACTGTTCTAGTCCCTCCTTCCATTCCTCCCCCAGTCCCATTACCTTGCCCCCGGTCTCTATCTGCGCTATCTTCCCGTCCTATAACGTAATTACCCTCCCCCCCAGTCCCTAATTTAAACACTCCTCCAACCTTCTAGCCATCTTTCTCCCCAGCACAGCTGCCCCTTCCCCATTGAGGTGCAGCCCGTCCCTACGATAGAGCCTGTAGCCGATAGAAAAATCGGCCCAGTTCTCCAGGAACCCAAACCCCTCCTTCCTACACCAGTTCTTGAGCCACTTGTTAATCTCCATAATCTCCCGTTGCCTTTCTTGTGTGGCTCGTGGTACAGGCAGTATTTCGGAAAATACTACCTTTGAGGTCCTTGCCCTCAGCTTTTGACCTAAATCCCTGAAATCATTTTTAAGGACTCTGGTGAGATGGTGTAGTAGTAGTAGATGACAAGTGCAGTGACCCGGTGGTCCCTGCAAGGGGGTAAAGTGTGTTTTACTGCTGTTATGCATCTTTCCACCCCATGGGTTTAACATCAGGCCATAAGAACATTTACTAGGTGGGACTGCTCCATTCATTCAACTCCCAGGAGGGGTTGCTCCTTAGTGAGGTTAGTGAGACAGAGAGTGAGGAGATGGTGTAGTAGTAGTAGTAGACGATAAGTGCAGCGCCCGGTGGTCACTGCAAGGGGTTAAAGTGTGTTTTACTGCTGTTGTGCACTTTTCCAACCTACAGGCTCCCCATGGGTTTAACATCAGGCCATAAGAACATTTACTAGGTGGGACTGCTCCATACATTCCCTCCCTGGAGGGATTGCTCCTTAGTGAGGTTAGTCAAGTGTGTGAGACAGAAAGTGAGAAAGCAGCAAAGCAGCCCTGGGAAGCCCTGTGTTGGTGTTAAATACCTACTACCTAATTGTCTCTTACTTATTATGGACCTTGAAAAAAAAAAATTTTTTCTCTCCGTCGCCGTATTCCGAACTCTATAAATGTTTTGTAATTATGTATATGGAGCTGTTGGAGGTCTCATTTTTTGTGGGACGATCTGCATTTTTCATTGATACCATTTAAGGGTGTGTATGACTTTTTGACCACTTTTTATTACATTTTTTTGAGGTGAAGCAACCAAAAAACTGCGAATCAGCCATTTCTACTTTTTTTCTTTTTCGTAATTTGCCGTATATTTTAACATTTTACTAATACGGGTGTTTTTGCACGCGGTAATACCCATGATGTTTCTTTTATTATTATTTTTTTATCTATTTTGATTTTGGGGAAAGGGGGGGTGATTTGAATATTGATAAAAGTTCCCTTAAAGAATTTGAACAAGCACCCATTAGATTGCTTCTCTCATAGACTACAATGCATTAGCATTGGAATCTAGAAGGATTAATCTATGTCCCTATGGAACCCTGCAGGCTCTCCATAGGAATTTATGGCTGCTGCACACACCTTTCAGCTCCCCCGATCCCCACTACAGGGAGCCGTTATAGTCTGGGGAGCGCGCCCTCCTGGGTTTTTTACCTCCCAGATGCCATGTTCACATTTCGCTGGGTTAAATGTGTGTATTAACCCTGGGTGTCTGCAATTTAAAGCTGTTCAAAGACCCACCCAGCACTGTACATGCGGATAGGTCATCAGTACTTAAGTCTCTAGAATACCCCCTTCAAGGGGTTGTCCAAGATTTAAAAAACATGGCTGCTGCCTGTAGCAACTCTGCCACACATGTTCATGGCGGGTCAGCTCCTTTCAAATGAATGAGGCTCAGCTATGATACCACACACGCACTATTTTGGGGGGGAAATCGGCCCTGTTTTTCTAATACTGGACAACCCCTTTAAATAAAGATGGGAAAACCAAGCCAAAGACAGAGGAAGGATAAAATCACCTCTTATCTACATGTTGTATCATGTATTCCTACCAAGTTTATTTCAAGTAAGGTCACAAGATGCCAAACCACTTAATCTTCTGATGATTCCCCTTAGACAGATCGGGTATCCTGTGTTATTTACTCCACCAAACGATATCCTACGGTCAGGAAGGAAATCATATTCTCTTGCAAAAAAAAAAAAAAGACAGCACTTAAAACACAATGCACACAGTTACATGAGAGCTAATTGTAATCAAAGCATCTAACGTGAACCTTGCTATTTGTCTTCCACCACTAATTTCCGCGTTCCCGGGCATCATCAAATAATAGTACTTGTGCCAACAAGTTAATTACAAAACGAAAATACTGCAGAAAAATCAAATTATACCCACTCATTTCATGTAATTACTTTGCATTTAATTGAATGATGCATCGCTTTTTGGGAATTCAGCTATAATTATGGAATAATACAATGTTTCCAAGCCAAATCTTGTTCGTGGTGTCAAAGTCAATTAGCGAGTAAGAACTTCAAGAGGTCCAGTCATTATGGAGTCGACGCAAACAATTACAATCATATTGTATATCACAAAAAATTTGCTGGGACAGCAACTACTATAGGTGGCATATACCCTACACAGGCTGCCTACTTAAATTGAACATTTTTTCTGCAGTTTTTTTGAGACCGTTTTGGTAAATGAAGCCCATTTGTTTCATCCACAAGCATAAGATCAGTAAGCAGCATGGGCAGCATTCACAGACCAACCACGAATAAGGCGTTCAGGTCATGGCCGTCTGAATTCTCTGTAAGGCCAGCTTCAAGAAATTCAGTGTGAGATATATATTCAGTCTGTCTAGTTACTATAGGGCAGTATTTATTTATTTTTTGCTGCTTAAGGACCTGTGGTCACATTACCAGCTTGGCAGGTCCTCAAGTTAGTAGAGCACTGCTCATGTAGGATGGCACCACTTGATAAAAAGTGTCCACTACTGGCAAGAAAAGAAATTCAGCCAAGTGCCTACATGGTGTGCATGCCGCCTGCTGTGGATGGTGTGAGTCAGGGTCAGCTCTATTTGAAGCTGTAGCACTGCAATACAGAGGCTGAAGTGAAGCAGAAGAATTGGAAGGAGATCCCTTTACAGAGACTTACTTCTGTGTCTCTGTTCTCTGAGGGGTGATCCTGTTCAGTCTCATTACAGCTCCATGGAAAATGTATGTAAATCAACTCTCCTCTAAAACCAAGCAAATTACAAGCCAACCAGAGAGTCCTCTTAAGAGAAGAGACATCCATCTGCAAACAGTTATTTCAGGGTTCTCGCCCCTAGTCAGCATTGAGCAGGTAACTTTAGATTTTGGAGGAATCTCTGCTTTGGCTGCTCCATCTAGAGGAAAGCTAGTTTACAGAATTTGGTTCCCATGGTCTATTGCCTGAAGTAATCCTCCATACACCACTGTACCTCTTTAATTGGAAATTGGTATTCCGTCCCCCCAGAGTTGCATCAAAGACATAGACAACTAGTATCCTGCTTTTTACTGATGATGAGCAAGAACCCATAAACAGCACTGTCTACAGATAGGTGTCTCATCCCTTTGAATGAATCTTTGGTTTTGCTGGTATGAGGTACAGTATTTTTCTTCCATTGTATATATTTTAGCTGTGGCAATGGGAGCACCCTTTTTTTCCAGAGTGTGTTAATAGGGTATTTAGTTATTCTTATTGGTTATTTCCCTTTAATTATAATTTTAATCATTATATTCATTGAATGTAGTAACTTAGCTAGTCAGCATATTAATAATCACTTGTTAATGTTCTTAAATGTAGTTTCTCAGTAGGTAGTTGATATATATAAAAAGCACCATTGCTTTGTGTTGAAGTACAGGCCACATTTTTAAGCGATTATCTCAGAGAACTAAAGAGCTTCAAGCTTCTGAAGACCTCATGTGAAGAAGAATGTCTGTTACTACACCTCTCATATCACCTCGGACGTCGGTCATGTGCTATGTTGGTAGTGTGGCTGATTAGAGCTTGCTCAGTGGTTTGAACAAAGGTTAGAGTGATAGTTATTTTTACTATGTATGTGAGTTATTTGTCTGTTTTATATTTAATCACACTTAGTAAGCATTTTATCACTTAGCCTGTGAAAGCCTATTTATTCTTCAATCTTTGAATTCACATTAAAACATACAGGTACCTCTTCCTATGTATTTTATGGGAGCATCTTGTTATGTGATTCTCATGGTGGTGGAGGTCTCTGGTGGCATGCATCCAAAAATCTTCCCTGGTGTGCATAGCATGCCCCAATCCTGAAATCTCTCTTAAAATGTTTTACAAAAGTTGCCAAGTGTGTGGCAAAATAGGAAGGTCTAGTTAGATACCGTGGATATATCTGGTGATCAGAGGCTATGACCCTGCCAATGTGCAAAGTCCAGTATATGCCTGGTGGGGGTACACTGAGGACTGGGTATGATTGCCCAGGGTAATGTAAGATGCACTGTGGTCTGTGACAAGAGACTGCCCTGTTTATAGTAGAAACCACCCATACACCTGCTGTGAGTACCAATGATAAAGACTGTTCTGTAACTTTGGCAACTGTCTGAAGAGTTACAGAGACTGTCCTGTCTTGTTAGGACTGTGGAGTTATTTTGCAATCTATATAGAGAAACTGTTCCATTGTTACTAATAACCACCAAGTTCTGTGCCTCACATCTGTGTGTAACCACCAAGTTCTGTGCCACTACACTATGGCACCATATGCCAGGTGCCTTAATCTTAGTAAACTGCTGTTCAAGTTAAACCTTGCCGAGTCCACGTCACTACACCTTTCTCAGGTGGGGTAAAGAGTAATGGTCATAGGTCACACCAGTTTCTGACCCCCTCCTCCCTTACAAAATACATCTTCTTTGTTAAAGATATCTCCACCCCATTAAGTTTACGATAGACATTTATGGTATGTTGATTGGATATGCCACATGTGTCTCAATAGACATCTGAATGATGGACCCCCCACCCAACCAGGAAACAGGAGACAACGCTCTGTCATAGTAAACAAGATATAATAAATTAGTCTGTGTAAAAATTTACTGTTCCCACATATCCCATTCACTAGAATGAATAGTGACAGTATTTATTATTATTATTCATTCCATAGCGCTGTACATATGATAAGCGGTGCACATACATAATACAGACAATTGCACTAATCAGAAACAAGACGAGTTACAAACCGGTACAGAAGGAGAGAGGGCCCTGCCCGTGAGGGCTTACAATCTACATGGTATGGGAGAAGGACACAGTAGGTGCGGGTGAAGTTGGTCGTGGCGGTATAGAGGCAGCAGGGTCACTGGTTGTAGACTTGTCTGAACAGGTGGGTTTTCAGGTTTCTTTTGAAGAATTCCACTGTAGGTGAGAGTCTGATATGTTGGGGTAGCGAGTTCCAGAGTGTGGGGGATGCACAGGAGAAATCTTGGAGGCGATTGTGGGAAGAGGCGATAAGAGGAGAGGAGAGAAGGAGGTCTTGTGAGGATCGGAGATTGCGTGTGGGGGTGTATTGGGAAAGTAGCTCAGAGATGTAGGGAGGGGACAGGTTATGGACGGCCTTGTATGTATTTGTTAGTACTTTGAAGTGAATTTGCTGGGCAATGGGGAGCCAGGGAAGGGATTGGCAGAGGGGAGAGGCGGAGGAGTAACACGGTGAGAGGTGGATTAGTCTGTAAGCAGAGTTGAGGATAGATTGGAGGGGTGCGAGACAGTATAACCTCTCCATTCAAGAGAGGATCCCCAGGAACCCAAATTTTCAGGATGACTTGAGATTTGAGCCCCCAACAATCATGCATTACAGAATAAAAAGGCCAAGTGGTGATCAATGGAGGTTCCATCTGAAAGACTTCCCACTGATGCAATCCAGTGATATTCCCAAAAATAAATGAAAGTGGAGGCCCCGTTTACGTGAAAATACAGAAGTTATCACGACTCGATGTGAACAGAATTTAGGTCTGTCTCAACTAAAATTCTTATTTTTTCTTTTGTAACTCTTCTTTTCAGTGTATGCTTTTTGTCATCCAAGGCCTGAGATTTCTGTCGTATAGAAATCCTTGCAGCGCCTCGTGTTCACAGGTGACATTTCCTCATTGTTCCTGTTTGTATAAATGTGTCTCGCAGCTTATATCACACAAGGTCACCTTCAAACAGAACAATCTGCTCGAAATGATGGAAAAAAACTGACTGTAAGTAGTTTAACCTGGCGGTACCGCAGCTCACGTTACACAATCACACATTAACTCCTTCATAACCAGTCTACAATGAACCTTTATAAAGTTGTATTAGAAAACAATTATTAAAAATTGTTACAAAATATATTTTCTCTTTTTTCATTCTTTTTTTGTTTTCCTTTTTTTCCTTTTTCTTTCTTTCTCTCTTTCTTTCTTTCTTTCTTTTACTTTCTTTCTTTCTCTCTTTTTCTCACTCTCTCGCTTTGCTTCTTTATCCGTCTCACTCTCTCGCTTTCCTTCTTTATCCGTCTCTCTCTCTCGCTGTCCTTCTTTCTCCGTCTCTCTATCTTTCGCTGTCCTTCTTTCTCCATCTCTCTCTCGCTTTCCTTCTTTATCCGTCTCACTCTCTCGCTTTCCTTCTTTATCCGTCTCACTCTCTCGCTTTCCTTCTTTATCCGTCTCACTCTCTCTCTTTCCTTCTTTATCCGTCTCACTCTCTCGCTGTCCTTCTTTCTCCGTCTCTCTCTCTTTCGCTGTCCTTCTTTCTCCGTCTCTCTCTCTTGCTTCCCTTCTTTCTCCATCTCTCTCTCGCTTTCCTTCTTTCTCCGTCTCTCTCTCTCTCTCTCTCGCTGTCCTTCTTTCTCCGTCTCTCTCTCTCTCGCTGTCTTTCTTTCTCCGTCTCTCTCTCTCTCTCGCTGTCCTTCTTTCTCCGTCTCTCTCTCTCTCTCGCTGTCCTTTTTTTCTCTGTCTCTCTCTTGCTTTCCTTCTTTCTCCTTCTCTCTCTCTCTCTCTCTCTCTCTCGCTTTCCTTCTTTCAGTTTGCTTATTTGTGCATTTTTTTTATTTTCTGATGTGACAGAATTAGCACAAATCTGTTAAAATAAATAGGATTTTGAAAAAACATATTTTCTTTCTTTTGTTCTTTTTTTTCTTAACTCTCTCTCCCTTTCCTTCTTTCTTTTTACTTATTTGTGCAATTTTATATATTTTTTCAGATGTGACAGATTTGGTGCAAATCTGTGTAAATCCGTATTCACACACTGCAGAAAAACTCCATGCAGAATTTAAGTTGTGGGGTAATAAATTGGATCTGCACTATGTCTTGTGTATGTTTCGTACATTTAAATTAAGGCGTTCAAGCCAAACCTCATATTTAGGAACTCCATGTCCATCATTTTGCAACACTCATTTACTACAGCTTTATGTTTTCTGCAATAAAAAAAGTTGCAAATGTTGTTGACTTTTTAGCTTTTTGAGACTTTTTTCTTTAGCTTGTCACATTATTAAAAGTTGGCGGGAGCAGGCAGAATGCAGGCGGGCGCTCTGCAGCCTGACTCATTTAACAACATGTGCACCAGAAACTGGCGTACTTACACCAGAAATCTACTCCCGCTCCTGGCTGTAGTACATTTCTGTTCTGGCGCATGAACAGCAGACGATGCAACAAATTTGTTTTAAATTGGTTGTATCATTCTCCAGAGGCTTTTTACTAAAGGTGTATTTAGACACCCAGATAATTGAGTAGATCGTTCCTGTGAACTCTCATTCCTGACAATCTGCCCGAGTAAAGTTGCTACAGATCATCCGATGAATGAGCGAAACACTCGTTCATCGGGTGAAACTGTCACCCGTGCAGGCACCTAAATTATAACAATGCAGCTGTATGAGGATAAGCAATCGAAATAATAATCCATCATCTTCATACTATGGAGGTGATCGCTGCATGTAAACGCACCGCTTCGCCTCCACTTAATGAGCAGCCGACTGTTGGTATGGAACGTTTCCTTCCCGACAATCTGCTGCTTATCAGCAAGTCTAAATCCACCTTAAGGGGGGCATCCAAATTGTCAGTTTTAGTAAATGACCCCCTATGTCTACTTCTCAAAAATGCCTTATTTTTTGCGGGTGTTTCTCTTTTACTAAAAACGCAGCTGCCACATGTTATATGTTTACCAAATGAAATGAGTAGCATTTTTAAGGTAGTTTTCTATGCTTTTTTTGTCTTTTGCAATTTTTAAAAAAAATTGCAGCATGCTTTAAAGGTGGCATTTTCAGACATTTTCCCATAGACTTCTATGGTCTGGAAAAAAATAAAAAATAAAAATTCTGTGGCTAAGAAAATATTGCGTGACAGCACCTGAAAAGTGTTTTGTGCTACGTTAACCGGACATTGTTACAAACCTGCACCACATCCATAGACAGGGCATCCCAGTGTTGATAAATTTTCCCCCAGTGATTTGTCACCCAAAGCAATATTTGAACAGACATGGAGATTCTAGGACTGAGGACCAAGATGACACCCAATGTATAACAATTTCTTAACATAATGAACATAAAATAGTGGATTTACTCCTTTCCACTCACAAACTATAACAACTACTGATATTATATCAGAAGCCAACTGGCGGAGTAAAGGTTATACAAATTAGAATTCATGTAGTCACCACTAGGAGGAGCTCATTGATCTTACTAGAATTCAGTATTCAGTAGGGCCAAAAGCTCCCTCTAGTGGCAGCCACATACAGCTAGAAATTTAAGGAACGTGTCATCTGGATATTGGCCCCCAAACCAGCAGAAGTAACTGACCATTCTGCTTCTCATGTGCCCAGTGGGTTCCTTAATTACTGCTCATGCCATTTTCAGATGAGCAGTTTGCAGTCAAGGAGTTGGTAACGTTGAAAAGCCAAATCCAAAACCATCAGTCTCAATTGACATCCCTGAGGTTCAGGGAGCATCATCAAGAGGTCTTCTGAGAACTCACATGTGCGCAGTTGTGTCCTATTCTCGGAACACGCACAGTGAAGCACACACACACACACTTGCCTGGTCTATGGTGTATGTGCAAGTAAGTCCGGCTTCACTGCGCATGCGCGTGAATGAGGTACAACAGCACACACATTTATGAGGGCTCTTGATGATGTGCCCAGTCCTCAGGAATGTCAAGTCAAAACTGATTGGTTAGGATTTGGGCGCAGAAAACTTGTTTTTGGTTCTCAGCATCTTGAGTGGTGATCAAAGTGGGTTTTTTGAGAAAAAAAGAATCTGCTGAAGTAATTAAGGACCCGACCCCGCACACAAGGAGCAGAATGGTCAGGTACTTTTGGGTGGTTGGGGGGGGGCAGTATCTAACTTTGATTGGAGCTCCATATAAAAAATCTTTAGCTCCAGCCCCTATAATTCTGGGTTTAAAAAAATTATGTTCAACGTTGGAATTATAGCTTATAGACTGGTATTTGCACATTTTTTGCTTCTGTGTTTTTTTTGTTGTTTTTTTGTTGTGAGTAATTAGAAGGAAATCATGAATAGACATATAAATATTAATGAGATGCTGGGACTTGTAGTCCAATAACCAGCACCGCGCTCATTACCAGCGGAAAGCTTTCCGCTAGCCACAGGCATAAGACAAATTCTTAGTTTGGTTCTGTAAATGAAGGGCAAAATGACAGCACTAACCTGCTGCTCTCCCAGACTGTCAAGCGCTGATGGCATTTTAATGATATGTAAAACAGATGTATCTCATACAGGCGCCATAAATACAATTGAGATACGGAGAGATATTATTACGTTAATAAATAGTATTTGAGATTTTATTATTTCTCCCGATTCTTGCAGCAGCTTCCAGCGCCAATTTATCCTCATAAATACCAAGATCATGATTTGGATTGACAAGTCATTATTTGCAGACCAAATATTTCCTGAGCTTCTCCTGTTGATGACATGCAGCTTTAAATTGACAATGTGACTTAACGCTTTCACTGTGACGCCAACGCTTCTGTTCTTTTATTTATTTATTATTATTATTTTTGATTATCTTTCTACGCACCAAGACAAAAACAAACAGGTATGATATAAAAAGACCAGGACATTCTATTAATTCGCCACCTGAAATGCTGCTAATCCTAAGTGACCCAAAATTGTCCCAGGAAAAAGATTATTTCATAGTTTAGAATTGGATGTTTGACATTAGTGGAGGGTCATTGGTGAAATCACTGTAGCATCATTGGCAAGCCATTCACAATATTCTAGTGGAGAGCATCAGAGTTGGGTGAAGGTGTTCTCCAGTTTAGAAAACCCATTTTCATAACTCAACTAGGAAATTCTGAGTTAATAGAAGGTGGTCCTCTGCTTAGGATCCTCATCTTTTGGCTACAGTGGTTACAAAGAGCTCCTCTTGCTCTGGAGGACCTGATCTGTCCTACATTCATTAGACAATCCTTTGATTTGAATGGACACAGTGTAATGCTCAATTTCCCCTGTGGTGGCACTGCAGAGAAATTGAATGAATACTTACGGCCAGACTACAGCGGATCGCTGGGGATCCCACCAGGGATAGAATTGGCGATCTGCTTATTGTCAAGGAAATCTTTTAACATGGAGTTTTTATTAGGAGAATCTGAAAATTTTAATTTTTTTTAACACATTACTATCATGACTTCCATTCTTAAAGTGACGGTGATGGTCATAATGGATCCGTTTTCAGCTAGAACCAACAAATCCTAGGAAATGTCATTGATTTATAACGGGCTTTATCAAGTTGCAGTTATTACTGATAGGTAATCATGCTTTTCTTGACAACATTACACCAGTGTGAACAAAGTCAAAATCCTCAGTGGGTAGGTTAACACCCTGTTAGGGCTCATGCACACGAACGTATTTTCTTTCCGCTTCCGTTCCGGGTTTTTTTTGCGGACCGCATGCGGAACCATTCACTTCAATGGGGCTGTAGAAAATACAGAAGTTACTCCGTGTGCATTCCATTTCCATTTGTCCGCATGGCCGTTCCGCAAAAAAGTAGTGCATGTCCTATTATTGTCCGCAAATCACAGTCCGAGGCCCCAATCAAGTCAATGGGTCCGCAAAAAATACAGAACGCACACGGAACACATCCGTATGTCATCCGTATTTCATCCGTATTTTGCAGATCCATACTGTAGAAATTCTATGCCCAGCCCATATTGCTCAGGTGTTTGGTGATTAATAAGTTACTGTTTCTGTATACGATTCTCAAAAAACTGATCAAATACGGAAACCATGCGGATATGTTTTGTGCAATAACGGAACAAAAGAGGACTTAAATCAGAGGGGGAAAAAACTCAGATACGGAACAACGGATCGGTGAAAAACGGACTGCAAAACAACAATGGTCGTGTGCATGAGCCCTAAATCTGTGACTCCTGCTTCCTTTGCCCATATAGAAAGCAGTTTTACTTCTCTGCCCATATAAAGTCTGTAAGTGCTTTTTCCGCTTACATAAATTAATTTCCCTGACCACATAGAGAAAGCCTGTAAGTCCTGCTTTCTCCACTTATATAAAGTCCTTCCCCTGGCCACATAGCAAAAGCCTATGAGTCCTGCATCCCCCATCCACATAGGAAAAGCTTGTGAGTCCTGCATCCCCTATCCACATTGGAAAAGCTTGTGAGTCCTGCTTCCTCTGCTCACTTAGAGAAAGCCTCTGGATCCTGCTTTCTCCGCTCACCTAAAGTCCACCTTCTTCCCATAAAGAAAACCTGTGAGGCATGTTTCCATTTTGCAAATAGAGAAACCAGTGAATCCTGTTTCCCCCATCCACATAGAAAAAGCCTGTGAGTCCTACTTTCTCCGCTTATATAAAGTCTTACCCCTGGCCACATAGAAAAAGTATGTGAGTCCTGCTTCCAACACCCACATAGAAAAGCATGTGAGTTCTGCTTGTCTACCTACATACATAGAGAAAGCCAGTAAGTCCTGTTTTCCAAACCTACGTAGAAAAAGCCTGTGAGTCCTTTCTCTGCCCACATAGAGAAAGCTTGTGAGTCTGCTTCTCCACCTCCATAGAAAGATCATGTGAGTCCTTTCTCTGCCCACATACAGAAAGCCTATCCTGCTACTCCTTTCCTGATAAAAAAAGCCTATGAGTCCTGCTTCCCCCACCCACATAGAGAAAGCCTATGAGTCCTGCTTCCCCCGCCCACATAGAGAAAGCCTGTGAGTCCTGATAACCCTGCCCATATAGAGAAAGCCTATGAGTCCTGCTTCCCCCGCCCACATAGAGAAAGCCTGTGAGTCCTGCTAACCCTGCCCATATAGAGAAAGCCTGTGAGTCCTGCTAACCCCGCCCACATAGAGAAAGCCTGTGAGTCCTGCTAACCCTGCCCACATATAGAAAGCCTGTGAGTCCTGCTAACCCCGCCCACATAGAGAAAGCCTGTGAGTCCTGCTTCCCCACCCACATAGAGAAAGCCTGTGAGTCCTGCTAACCCCGCCCACATAGAGAAAGCCTGTGAGTCCTGCTAACCCTGCCCACATATAGAAAGCCTATGAGTCCTGCTTCCCCCGCCCACATAGAGAAAGCCTGTGAGTCCTGATAACCCTGCCCATATAGAGAAAGCCTTTGAGTCCTGCTTCCCCCGCCCACATAGAGAAAGCCTGTGAGTCCTGCTAACCCTGCCCATATAGAGAAAGCCTGTGAGTCCTGGTTCCCCCGCCCACATAGAGAAAGCCTGTGAGTCCTGCTAACCCTGCCCACATAGAGAAAGCGTATGAGTCCTGCTAACCCTGCCCATATAGAGAAAGCCTGTGAGTCCAGCTAACCCTTTCCATATAGAGAAAGCCTGTGAGTCCTGCTTTTCCTGCTCACACACAGTGATTGACAGTTATTCCTGTATGAATGTGTATACACATAGAACTGTATATGGTCGGGGGAAGTAAATCCCACAGACTTTCTCTTATGTGGGACGAAGCAGGACTCACAGTCTTTCTCTATGAGTCCAGGCAGAAGTCACACAGTTTTTAACATAAAGACACTAAACCAAATTCAACAAAACTATTCATCCTCTAGCTCTACATTTCTCCCTTCATTCTATTCTGCCAGTAAATCATGATTCGACAGATCCCCTTTAAAGGGGTTGTCCAGATTCAGACATAACCTCTTCTTCACTCATTTACCATTTCTTGCGCCGATGCTCCCCCTTCCATGTGCTGCATCGCGCAGGGCAAGGTCTGTTTTGTTTACATCCTCACTATTCTAGGTGGAGGCTTCCACCTAGCAGTGATCTGGTGACGTCACCGGCACAAATGGGCGGTCTATAGCGTTGCCCGAGGCTCTAAAACAGGCGCTATAGACTGCCCAATTTGTGCCGATGACGTCACCGGGATCACTGCTAGGCAGAAGTACTCATGTGAAGCCCGGTACGTCACCGGCAGTAAAGAAAACAGACCTTGCCCTGAGGGGAGCAAGAAATGCTACGATGCTCCACTCAGACATGAGTGAAGAAGAGGTTATGTGCTAGTACCCCTTTAACAACTGTTACAATAGGGCTGATCCAATATAATATCCTTATTATAAAGAGTCTTTTCTGCTAAACCGGAGGGAATCGTATTCTTCCAGGACGCTGAAAGGGAAAAGCATGATAAAATCTGCATCGAAGGTCAAAAGATTCGAGAAAAACATAAAGACAGGTCATGGGAGACAGGTTTTTACTGTACGCCATTATGTTCATCCCTCCGCTTTAACGTCTCCATCCGCACCGAGTAGGATAAATTAATTATAAATTAATTTGTTTACCCAGAAAGGAAGAATAAATAGCAAAAGAAAACCCGTTTCTAAATTACCACATGTAATCCCATGAATATTGATATGAGTAAACATTAAAACTGTGCTCCGTGTCATGGGACCGATGAAGCCTACCTCATCATCTTTCACAGCTAACAAAATCAATGTTAAGTAGCCTGCCCTGCACGATCCAGTTACAAATCATATATTATTAATGCAAAGTCTTTTGTAAAAAGTTCCTGTCGACAAGGTTACTTTGTAAGTTAGAATGTTTGCCGCTCGTTACGGCTCTGTTACATAACAGCGGCGGGCATTTCCATGATCCACCTGATAGATGGGCGTTTAGACAGCGCATCCGTCACTTTAGCCTCTGAAGTCGGGAGGTGAGCTAAGCATTTCGTGCTCTATGGTGGTCCATTAGAAGTCATTAGTCCGGCTGTTGTGGAATTTGCAGTCTTCATTTCTAAAGAGAAGGCGTATACGGTATTCGTGGTGGTCAGGAACAGAGAACACGGGAAAAAAATGATCCACCGGCTGACCCAAATACAGGCTAGTTCACACGACCATATGGATGGGAACAATAAAGGACTGGCACTCACTCAGTGAGTGCCGGTCCTTTCTTGTTCTTGTTTCGTGGGATGCCAATCCTAGGACGCGAGCACCACAAATTATTTACCTGCAGTGCCGACCTATTGGACTCACTAGACCATATGAATGGGTCCGCATCCATTACGCAATTTTGCAGAATAGGTGGCGACCCATTTATTTCAATGGGTCGCAAAAGATGCAGACAGAGCACCGTTTGCTGTCCGTGTCCGTAGTTCCGTGGCCCTGCAAAAGTATAGAGCACGTCCTATTCTTGTCAAGAATAACGTTGTGTTAATGTAGTGTTAATGTAGCTGTCGTGTTAATGTAAGCTTTTGAAAAATTTTCACTGTGGATTTTGCCTTCTTTCATAATCCACCTCATATTCCACAGAGGAAACCCAATGGTTTCTGGCACCGTTTTTCAGTTTGATTATGGCAGACTCACTCACGGATTAGCTTGGCCACCCTACTGATTTTGGCGCAAAATCCACAAAAGCCTTCATGTGGACGAGGCCTAAGGAATAGTGAAGTTAAAGGAATACTCTGAGAAAATCAGAAATACAGTGTTATCTCTAGTGCCAGGCCTAAGGGGGTGGAGTATGACACAGGGATTCAGAGACAGACTAGGCACCTCCCCCTTAGGTCCAGTGCAGTGTCCCCATTAATGTATTGTATTCCATACACTGTCTGTCCCAAAGACTGTATATGGAGAGCGTGAGATGTTCCAAACTACTGTTGCTAGGCTGGGCTGGCACCACCCCTTCCCTTCCTCTCTAGGAGGAAGTAGTTCAGTGTAGTGTGAGGCGTGGATGTGTGTGCAGCAGAGACCAGAGCTTACCAGGGAATACTACACCCTGTGGAATACACTGACGAGCAAAAGGGTAACAATGGTAAACTTTTGACTTTCAGGCTCGCATATGATTAGTTCTGCAGATTCTTTGTTCTGCATTGTTACTGTTTTGCTCATAAAATTGTAATTTTTTTTATTTTTTTATTTTGGTAGTATTTTGTAAATTGACCTTTGGCTTTCAGCACTGCGTGAATCCTTCTGGGCATGCTCTCAATCAGATTCAAGCATGTCTCGACCAAAATATGTTTCTAGGTCTCTTCTACACATTCCCAATATTGGTGCGTACTGGTCAACACACTTACGTATGAATACAGCTTTTTCTTCAATTGCCACTCCTTAAAGGAGTTATCCCATGACTAATGAAAAAAATGAAACTCAGACATCATATGGGACATGACATTCTCTCTCTTACAAAGCTAGAACCAGCCCTGTACCTGACATGGATCCAGAGATCTCCCCATTCATTGCTCTGCTAGAGTACAAGGGGAGTGTCTTTTCTGCTGCCGCTCAGGAGGCGTGTCTCAGCTCTCCCTATCACAGCTCAGGAGGCGTGTCTCAGCTCTCCCTATCACAGCTCAGGGGGTGTGTCTCAGCTCTCCCTATCACAGCTCAGGAGGCAGTTGACAGATGAAACTGAGCATGTGCGGCCATCTCAGTGACCAGGTCAAAGAAATAAGAAAAAAAAAACAGCAGGTGGCGCTACACAGGTACATTTTATTGAATAACTCAGTGGCTATGCTAAATATCTAATTACACCCAATTACAAAAGTATTCAGATCCAGGGGCTGGTTTGAAAACTGTAGAATATTTTTTGTGGTACAACACCTTAACATTTCACCCACTACTTGCAAAGAAATGTGCTTCATGACGAAGTAATTCGTCTCAAAGCGATTTTTTTTTTTTTTATTCGGCAGAATCAAATTTTTCAATACTTTGCTCATCTCTAATTGCCGTCATGTCGCGGATTTTCCAAATTTATCGCCAAACAATTCCAATTTTAGTGCAAATTTTGTAGAAACAGCACACCATACCAATGTGTGAATAAATCCTATCGGAGATATTGGTGAGCGTGGATCCTGCTGGCTTTTCTGCATCCATCGATGACATTGTCTGGACTGTAAGCTATCTGGGCAGCGTTTTCCGGAACTAATTAGATCTAATTAGCAAACACAATGGCCGCGTTTCAATAGTTATTCAGACAAATCCGCCGAACTATTGTATCATGTCACTGTACCAAATATGTCACTTTCCTTCCCCGATGAGCTCAAATGTCTGCTGTTTTCATTGTATAAATGAATAATTCATATTTAACGAATCCTCTCATTTATGGCACTTAGGGTCTGTAATCCCCATCCATATTTTGGGCCAAAAACAGGAGGGAAACGAAAACCTTTCCCATTTGAATAAGCTGTAAATATTATTCCCTGTTGTGAGAAGGGATTCCTCCTGTGCTCACTATCGCCCCCTACTGAGTAATGCACTTTATGTATAGGGAGAGAGAAGGGAAGTGACAACTACGTTCAGCATATTTTTGGTTCAGAAAGTTGTCACTTGCAAAACTCATTCAGATTAGCAATAATTATTATAGTATTGGTCCACATGGGCCCAGAGAAGAATGTTCAGCACTGACTGGAGTTTCAATGCTGAATATTATTTTAATTATAGTTATCACTTACTATAGGTAACACTCTTTCCCACACTCTTTGTTTGGTGAACCCCTTTTAACGGATATCGTAAGTGCTAATATCTGGTTTTATAATTAGCAAAAAATATATTGTTCATACAATCCCTTTAAATCCTCTTGCAATCTGGGACATTGATGGAGTATCGCTAGGATATGCCATCAGTAGGTGCTGGTCTCACCTCAGGGACCCGCTGCTATCTCCAGGACGTTCTCTTCATTCGTCGCAATGCGCTTGGCTGTTTTTGGAAGTCCCATACCGGTGAATTTACTGCCGGGGCCAGTGCTAGGCTTTTTGCAGAAGTCCCAAATGGAGGGTGGCTGCGCATGCACGGCTGCTCTCAATCTACAGGGGGCCCCATTCTTTAGAAAGGAGTGGGTCGCACAGTTGGGGGCCTCATCTCTCTGACATTGATGGCCTAGCCTAGCGATATACCTTCAGTGTCTCAGATTGCAAGAGGATTTAAGGTGAAAGCATCAACTCTGTATTTTTACTAAATAAAACCATATATTACCGCGTACTGTATTCTTTTTTTCTAATCTGTTTTAATTTTCTGATTGCAGATTTTTTCATTCTCTTTATGAGGGTGGCCACCCTGCCTGAGCAGCTGATTTGCTTTAGGAATCTGTAGACCGGAGGAGACTCATTGACTTCTATAGAAGAGTGTTGTTGTGGGCGTGCTATGTAACCTCTGCAGAGGTTATTGTGCAGGGAGGGGGAGGAGGCGAGCTGTGACTATCACCTATTGAGAAGAGTGGATCCTGTGTTATGTTTATATAGGTGTTACCTGCCGTTGTTTTCCTGCCTATGATAATAATGAAATGACTACTGAGAAGGGAGGCGTTAACAGTGAGCAAATCTGGCTCGGTCGGACCTGACATTGCTTGGCTCTACATCATTTCCTGCTTAATTTCATAATGGTGTGAGAGGGGTTTGTAGATATTAAATAAATATAATTCCTTAAAAGTGGCATACATAGAAGAAAGGGGAACGCCCACCAAGGTGCCAAGCTTTCCCACCCAGGACGAAAGGTCCTCCATGCCTTTGGGTCAACTCATGCCCCATTGTCTGCTAATAATGCAGTTCCACTGGAGTCTTGTACAGGTTCTCGCCTCCTGTTAGCCAAGGTGATGGGACATGCCAGGGGCCCGCTCTCTAAGGGCCCCATTGCAGCTGCATATCTGTCTTTATGGGATGTATGCCGAGGTTCCCTAAGCCTTGTATTTTTGTTGAGCCGAAAAGGACACGAGGTGAAAGTTTCATAAGAGGTCTCCTATAAATAGTCGTTCTATTCAGCTTCACGCGGGGAATTATCTGCCGGCGCCTGTGCTTCGCTCTCAGGTGCATCATGTTCGGAGCCATTGTTTTATACAATAAAAGCTCTCATGGACTTTGCGGTATTGATGGCAGCTTCAGAGTACAGCTCTGTTCACATAATTAAGCACATCTTCATGAGGTCCTGCTTTATCAAAATAAAAATACCAGACCGGCACGAAAATTGATGACAGTGACATTATCCGGAGTTCCTGCTAGACCTATTGATTGATGGCCATCGCACTAATATGTTTTAAATAGCCGTGAAATCTAATTTCACGCCTCAGTCCTTTGTCATCACAGAAGAGAAAAACACCTGAGCAGATTTTTAAAGAGGCTGCAATATCACCCTCGTCCTGAGAGCAGATGTGGCGCTGTTTTCTAGAAGAAGAAGCAGCCATGTACTTCTAATGCTATACAAAAGTGTAAGGATAGATACCCTATGGATTATGTATAATAAGTGCAAAAATCTCCCAAATAAAATAAAATAATAAAAGATAATCAATTCCGCAATGGTCAATTGAATATAACATGCAGTGTTGACTTTGTGTCATTTGGGATGTATAGCGCAGGTCATATTCACAGCATAGGTCATCAGTATCTGATCGGTGGCGGTCCAATGATTGGTGGCACCCCCACCAATCGGCTGTTTGAAGATGGCGTTGATTGCTGCCGACTCTCCCTAGGCCAGTGACATAATTTCTCACATGGGCTGGGGTGCAATACCAAGCACAGCCACTATACAACATATGGCGCTGTTCTTGGTATGCTTTGGGGATGCTGCAGCGCTGCAGCTATTTCAAACAACTGATCTCCCCGAAATTAGACCCCCAGCAATCTGATATTGATGACTTATCCTGAGGAAAGCTCATATATATTTTACTCCTGGAAACCCCCTTTAAAAGGGGTTGATCCATAAAATATATTGACTGTTTTCAAACCAGCACCTAACTACTTTTGTAATTGCACGTAATTAAAATTTTAATATAGCCAGTAAGTTGTTCAATATCTGTATAGCGCCACCTGCTGTTTTTTTTCTTATTTCTTTGACCTGCTCACTGAGAAGGCCGCACATGCTCAGTTTCATCTTTCAACTGCCTCTTGAGCTGTGCTAGGGAGAGCTGAGACACGCCTCCTGAGCTGTGATAGGGAGAGCTGAGACACGCCTCCTGAGCTGTGATAGGGAGAGCTGAGACACGCCTTCTGAGCTGTGATAGGGAGAGCTGAGACACGCCTCCTGAGCTGTGATAGGGAGAGCTGAGACACGCCTCCTGAGCTGTGATAGGGAGAGCTGAGACACGCCTCCTGAGCTGTGATAGGGAGAGCTGAGACACGCCTTCTGAGCTGTGATAGGGAGAGCTGAGACATGCCTCCTGAGCTGTGATAGGGAGAGCTGAGACACGCCTCCTGAGCTGTGATAGGGAGAGCTGAGACACGCCTCCTGAGCTGTGATAGGGAGAGAGCTGCAGCAGGAATAGCACACCTTTAAATCTAGCAGAGTAATTGGAGCAATGAATGTGGAGATCTCTGGATCCCTGTGAGGTACAGGGCTGGTTCTAGCTTTGTTTGTCATGTCCTATATGATGTCTGATTTCCATTTGTTTACATTAATCATGGGACAACTCCTTTCAATGATAAAAATGCTGTCTTCCTGAAGCTTCCACTAGGGGGAGCTCCCTGGAATTAGATTTATACAGCTTTCACTGAACCTTTATAAATCTATAAGCAGTGAACGCCTCCTCGTGGCAGAAGCAAGGAAAAATATGACTGTGTGATGGTAAGCAGTCCAGTCCCCAGCCTCCCTCTTTCCATGGGCCCCACAGTCACACAGCCTGCCTCTAAGATACAGATGGGACAACCATTTAAGTTCAGCTCACTTGTAACTTACGCGTTTTGGGTGAAAAAACCCTTAAATAAATTAACTTGTGCGCACATAGGGCATATGTACAGCCATTCTTTACGGTTTTAGAGAAACTGGAGACGACACATAGCGGTCCGGAACAAATGAGTCGTTTTATTGCAAAGGGCGAAACAATGAAAAATATAGAAGCTTATAGAAATCACAACCTAGGTGAAACCAATAATCTAAAAAAAAAAACATTCCATTCTTACAACAGTAAGGAAAATACCAGTTTAGAGTCTCTTCAAATAAAATATGATGTATCTTGAGACCAATCATTAGGCCATTTATTACTGAACAGTCAGAAATTTGATTATTTTCTACTTTGGATATTTTTTTCAAGAATCGATATGAAGAATGAGCGTGATTGTAGTAATTACTGAGCTTCATAGGGGGCAGCATTAGCAATGGGACCTCTTTTTTTTGTCAAGTAAATTTGAAACAGTGCCCCCTGGTTGTAGTCCTCCAGAGCTGATCTGCCTCCTGACAAGGTGACTCTTGTAAAGCAAAAAAGACACATTTCTATTGGTAACAATATAACTTTTGAAGGAAAAATATCAATTATCACATTCTCAAATGTTGCAAAGCTGAGTTTGTCATTGAAAGGGGCTGTCCAGGAATGGCTGCTTGCTTCCAAAAACAGTCCCCCTCCCCGTCTCATCCCGTCCAGTCCAGTGGTTGTGGGTGGTTTTACATCTCTGGCCCATTGACTCCAATGGAGCTGAGCTTCGGTACCAGACCCAACCCATGGACAGGGGTGGTGCTGTTTTAGGAACAAAGCACACATGGTTTTGCAATCCTGGACGACCCTATATCTCTTTAAATTGCATATTTTGTGCAATTCTCCTATAGGGCTCAAGTCACAATTCAAAATTCTAACTAGTCCGCTCCATTATGAGAATGATCTGGTGATCGCCTGATTACCACGGGTCCGACTTCTGTAACCCCAGGCGATCAGCTGGAATTGATATTTGCCACATATTTCCCCTTGCTGGATAGTATAAGACCTCTGCTCTGGTGTACTCAATGCAACTATATATTACATGGTCGCTCACTGAGAGCAGGGGTCCGCTCCGTGCAGTGGCTGGCATGGACCTCCACTAACTGTTAGCATAAAGGGGCGCCTGCAGTCCATATCTGAAGAACCTCTCAGCTAATGTTCATGGGGCATTACTGAATGTAATGGTACTGTAATGTGTGTTATGAACATCACTGAACTAAAGGTGCTCTTAAAGGGGGTTTTCTCACAATACAAACGTATCCCTTATAAACAGGAAAGAGGAAAAGCATGTGATTGGTGGGAGCCCAACCACTAGGACCCCTACAGGGGTCACATTCCCTCAAATGAATGGTGCGCAGGTCCAGCATACATGGTGCCGTTCCATTCACTCTCTATGGGACTGTGGATAGGGGATACACATCTATTATGGAAAACCCCTTTAAGTGAACCAGTGCCCTTTCATTCTAATAACTGGTGGGTGCCCCAGCTCATGGATCTCATGGAAAATTTCCTTGGTTCACTAGTCAAGAAGACACCTAGAGAGAGAAGGTGGTGCCATTTTGGCTGATGCCACCATTCTTAATTTTAGAGGCTCAGTAGACTTTTGCCCCCTATTCAGGGCATGTAGAACAGAAAAGCTACATGGCCCTTTGGCCAATTCCCTACTTCCAAGGAGGGTGAACTTGAGCAGGGGCTCCTCTTTCCATGGTCCTGCCAATGGTTGAAGCTAGTGTTGAGCGAACTTGTGTTTTAAGTTCGGCGTCTAAAGTTCAGGATCTAACCTGATCCCGAACTTTAGACGCCGAACTTAAAACACAAGTTCGCTCAACACTAGTTGAAGCCTCTACGTTGAGTAGATCCTTGCCCATAGTTGGACCTGGATTTTTTTGGTCCTCCAAAATGATTGGGTCCATCCTCCATCTATTATAACATGCACCCACTCTTAATTGCAATTCTTTCGGGGGAATATCATCAATATAGCCTTAAAGGTTCTATATAAAATTGGGTCATCTTGGACCCATTATTGCGTCAGAGGTCTTCAATGGTGCTGTGGTGGGCCTGTGTGACTCTGCCCTTGCTCCTAGAATAAAAGAGGAACAAGGCAAACTTTTTTTTTTGAGCTGCCATACAAATAAAATCTAAGTACCATATGTAATAAAAAGCAATGAAGGCATGCTATGATTTCTGAGGCGTCTCAGGTAACGGATTTGGATTCTTCATCATCTTGAATACCAGGTTGTTTTACAAAATGTCTGTTTTTTCATGTGAAATATATAAAAACTGCTATACCCTGTAGCACAGAAAGTACTAATACAATAAGAAATAATAATGAAGTCTGCGGTTTTATCCTCCTTTATTCTCGTGGATTTAACCAAATAATGTGAACTTCTAGCTACGTTTACTTATGAAAATAGTCCTATTCTCATCTAGCTAAATAACATTTTATCTTCGTTCTAAGCAGTTTTCTTCAGGGCAACCATCAAGTACATGCACTGCTCCACTGCTTGAAGAACATTAAATCTGACTGATAGGAACCGATATGTGGTAATCCATTTAATTGGATAGAAAGAAAAAAGCCACAATCTTAAGACAAAGGAAACATAACGAGCCCATGAAAAAAATAATCTGATATTTCCCATCATACTTGCCACACAGCTACAGTCAAAACTGTCCAACCTAAATGCACCTGTCACTTACATCCCGGAGAGGTTGCAATTTTTTTTCTGTTGAACCATTTTAAGGGGTTTTCCCGTGAGAAACACTAATCCCCTCTCCACAGGGTAGTGGATAAGAGTCTGACTGGTGGGGCATTGCCCGCTGGGGTCACAAGAATGGGT
Source organism: Bufo gargarizans (assembly GCF_014858855.1). NCBI lineage: Eukaryota > Metazoa > Chordata > Amphibia > Anura > Bufonidae > Bufo > Bufo gargarizans. Next base: position 196,853,762 of record NC_058086.1, read on the forward strand.
TCCCCTGTTTGTATGGAGTTCATGTCCTCTGCAGCTCCATTCAACTTTCTTGGACTTCCAGATGTAGCCGAGCCTTATACTCAGCTACTGTACTCCATCAGGTTCAGAGAGTTGAATAGAGTAGTAATGGACATCCTCCATCATTGTTCCATTCAGTTGGGTGAACACAAGACCCCTGTTCTGGGTATCCTGGGTAGAAGATCATATTGGTGGAATCCATGACATCCACTAATTTCGAAAAACCTCTTAGGAATCCCTTGGCCACCACTTACAGATCATGTTGACTCATAATCACCGATGAAACAAAAGACCATTGATTGGACTTTGGTTGAATGCTGTGGTCAGAGAGTTCTCGTGGTGGAAATCTCTGGTCTCAACAGAATGATTGATTTAGGAAGAGGTCTTGTGACATCTCAAAGAAGTGTCAGAAGATTATTTTTTGGGTGCTTTTCTCCTTTGATAATCCACAGTGGGCCGTATGATCAGATGTGGAGACCATTATGGGTTTACCATCATTGTAAAAGTTGCAGCATGGTACAGATTCAGCCTACAAAATAACTCCTCCACCTGTCCGTAGGCAACAAGTGCACTTTCGGGTGTCCCAATGACGTCCGTTGTCCATTCGTGTGATATATTACATTGATGGTTTTGTGCACAAAAACAGTTAAAATCATGGCATGTTTCATTTTCAACTTCATCTTCAAGCTTCCAAAATTCAATGAAGCATTCTTGCATCTCAATATTTCAAGAGAAATCTGGAGATTGAGTTCACGTGTTTCTTAATAATCGCTAAAAAATCAGTCACTGCTGTCAGCAGAATTGATATTGATCAAGTTTTTGGTCTTTTTTATTTAAAGCTCCAGTGGATACTTGATTGAGCAGAAAAATAGGGTGAAAATGTTACTATTCGTTAGAACAATTCCTAAAAAGAGAAGTCTCGCAGTCCGAAAGAGAGATTGAGTGCACATATTGTCAGGGAGGTGCAACAATTCATTGCTCTGTCGCCGGATTTTCTTTTTGCTACCGTGTTACCTGCAAAGAAAAATATATATATAATAATAACAACAATAATGATAATAAGTTAATATTAAAATCACATAAATACTGAATTAATTTTAAAAACTTGTTGGATCAGGGTCTGGATCTTTTTTCATCTGTAGCCACTGAGCCAGTTTTATTTGGTAAGACCTTGTCTCCCACTGTTAATGGGTCACTTACAGGCTGGCATTTTTTATGGGGGCAATAAAGGTGAGCACTGTTTGACATTGTTAGTGGGGGCACTGTTTATGAGGACACTTCCTGGCTATTGTTATTCATTGGGGACTCTGGTAGGTACTGTTAAAGGGGCACTTACAGACTGGCACTATTCATGGGGGCACTTACAGGCTGGCATTGTTAATCAGGACACTTACGGGATGGCACTGTTAATGGGGCACTTACAGGCTGACACTGTTAATGAGCACTTACAGGCTGACACTGTTAATGAGCACTTACAGGCTGACACTGTTAATGGGGCACTTACAGGCTGGCATTGTTAATCAGGGCACTTACAGGATGGCACTGTTAATAGGGGGCACTTACAGCCTGACACTGTTAATGAGCACTTACAGACTGGCATTGATAATTGGGCACTGATTATGAGGGTATTTTCTGAATGCTGCTGTTCATAGAGGACTCTGGTAGGTACCTTTAATGGAGGCACTTACAGGCTGGCACTTTTAATGGGGGTGCTGCCTAAGAGGACACTTCCTAGCTGCTGCTGTTCATAGGGACTCCGGTAGGTACTGTTAAAGAGGGCCCCTGCAGACTGTCACTTAATGGGGGCACTTACAGGATGGCACTGTTAAAAGGGGCACTTACAGGATGGCACTGTTAATGGAGAACTTACAAGGCGGCACTGTTAATGGGGCACTTTGTAAGGGCACTTCCTATATGCTGCTGTTTATATGGACTCTAGTAAGTACTGTTAATGGAGCACTTGCAGGCTGTCACTATTAATAGGGGGAACTTATAGGATGGCACTGTTAATAGGGGCACTTACAAGCTTGCACTATTAATGGGGGCACATACAGGCTGGCACTGTTAATGGGGGTACTGCTTAAGAGGACACTTCCTAGCTGCTGCTGTTCATAGGGACTCTGGTAGGTACTGTTAAAGGGGGAACTTGCAGGCTGGCACTATTAATGGGGGCACTTACAGGATGGCACTGCTAAGGGCCCTGGTAATAGAGCCACTCTCTTGTTGCCAGAGCTTACGCGTACTCTGATACTTTTTATGGAAGCCCCCAGCTTGGCATTGTTAATGGGGTTGTCCATAGACTCTATTATATGGTAGTCACAGGGGTAGGTCCGCAACCTGGGCACAATCTGGTAGACTAAAGCTGTCATTTGTTTTACAGTGTATAATACTATATATTTTCTGCAGCAGCTGATAAAGCAGAGCTGCCTGGCCGGCCTTGGTTTCCCCGAGAAAATCAGCAGTTTGACAGGAGTGTTGGGTGCAGGACCCGCTGATCGCCATAGTGGGCGCATTCTGTTTGGCTTGTGACAATGAGGACTCTCTGTTTGGCACTGGCTGGCACTGTAAATGGGGCACTCACTGACTGGCAGTGTTAAGTACCGTACATACACTGTTTATAGAGGTTTATAAGCGCACTCCAGCATGGTTTATGGGAGCATTCTGGCTGATACTATTAATGGGGACACCCTTCATCGGGCACTGTCTTACTAGCATTGTTATGGAGGTACCGGCCCTCCCCGGCTAGAATTGTTAAATTGAAAATAAAGTTAGACCGACACCTCTAAACAGTATGAAATAAGGTAGCAGTGCACGCTACCAGGGCTGCAATGCAAAAGCAAACACTATATGCAGCAGCACCATGCTGCATGCAAACACTGGAAACATGGATAAATCAGAATTGCATTGCTGAAATACTTACTATATGAAAAGTAGAAGCTCTTTATGCTAATTTTTATCATAAATTGTGTCGGGCCCATCTAATAGTGACAAGGTGGCTTCCACAGATGGGACCTACACTATCAGACTTGCCTCTCCTAGACCTTAACCTACACAATTCAGGGTAATGTAGAATCCAGCTCAGGGGTGCGCCACCAATGAGGTAAGTTGAGGCAGCACAAGGTAGGGGAAAAAGGGGCCAGCGGAAGGGGGATTATCTGTTTCTGCAGTATAGTATTGGGTAGCACAGTATGTGGCGCTGTATTACCCTGTATGTTTTGTAGCTGTCACCACCAGATCTTTGAGAAGTTCTGATAGACGTTCTTCAGTACCTTCTACATGATCTTTTGTTTTTCTTTCGTTTTGACATCTCTCCTCCCTCTCCCAGCTGTCATCTATTAGCAGTGATTGCCTCCCTATATATCTCCTGCCCATACTGCCTCACCTTGCGGTTTATACAACTTCCTGGAGTGTGCTGATGCTAGAAGCTGTTACTGCTGCATCCACAAGATAAGTCTGTTTCTTTATTTCTGTTTTCATGTGGGCTTGATCCTAGGTGACCCTGACTCCCTCCGTATTAAGTGTAGGGAGCCGGTGGTCGTGTCCCCTCACTATTATAGGGTGTTCAGGTGTCATACAGTCGAGGAACGAGGGTATGCAATTATCTACCATAGAGATTTTTGCATAGGCTGAGCAGTAAGGGAGAGAGCTAGGGCTGTTACAGGGCTTACCCTTTTGTTCCTTAGTTTTGGATCAAGTCAGTCGGATCTCATTTGTGTCTTCTAGTTTTCTGTAACACCATCCGTGACAGTAGCTTTGTATGTAATGTTTTCCAAGTATGTTTTTAACAGTAGGGCTGGAGGAAAGGGGTTAGGTTATGAAATTGGCATTGGTGGGTTGGGGCGCCATTTCTGCTTGCACCCCTGATCCAGCTATATTATAATGTGATTAGAAGTCCTAGTCTGTTGGGCAGGCGTGCACAGTCCAAATGGAAGCAGCCATCTCCCCAAATGTACAATGAAAAAACAAAGTAAGTAAAGCAGTAATGCAAATCAGAATCGTCCATGTTCCCAGTGTTTGCACGCGTCTTGTGCATGGAGCAGTGCGCTGCTGCATTTAGTGTTCTCTTGCTTTAGAATAGTTACAAAGAAATTCTTGCACTGTTAATGGGGACATGAGACTATTGTTAAAAGGGTAAATAAAGGCAGGGATAATGTGCCGAAAATTTGCAGTGCCGAGTGATGTTTCCTTATTCAAGTATTTTTATGAAAATTGGGCAATAAGGACCTTTTCTTCGGAGACAGGAGACGTTCTCATTGCTCTGCACCATTCAGTCATTTCCCTGCAGTAACAATGAGAATAACTTTTTACCATGCAAAACTTTTTTTCTCCCATAGTCCTATTTGACAGCGGAGGCCATGAAAGATCCCGATGGCTGCGATAATACACGTTACCCGACAGACTCCCAATTTTTTGCCATCTGCACTGATCGTAAACATTGTATAAAGAGTAGTATTTCTCCGCTATCTATTTGCCCACTTATTATGCATTAAACTACTTTACTGCGCTCGTGTAGAGGCAGCCGCGTCCCTTCTCATAACTATGAGGCATGCAAGTAGAAAATAAGGAAGAGACAGCAGAGTTTAGGCATATTTTTCTTGTCATATCAAATATAATGTATTTTCTTCATGCAAGGCAAATGTCTAAGTAAAAAGGCGTACATCTGGAATGAAATAGGATATGGAAAAAATTCACGACTTCTAGCATCGCTGCTAGAAAACGGCTTCTTCCTGTTGATGTTCACATTATGAATGTTTGTAAAATATTTCAGTTAAAGGGGATGTCCATTTTTGCCTGTATCAGCAATCTGCAGGGGAAATAAATAATAAGTGGTCATCTTCCCTACAGCAAAACTACAGGGAAAACAAAGTATGGATTACACAGTTCCCATTGAAATTAATGGACTGGCCATGTAATGCATGGACAAGCTGCGTCCTCCAGAGTGATATACGCTCTTCATAGCCCCTTTTTCTACACTGACCTATAGATTAGAGTCCTGAACAGGTGATCCCCTCCCTCCACATTAATTTCCATAATGGGATATTTGAAAATGACTTTTCTAAACCTGACATCCCCTTTAAAACTTCATCATTCAAGGAACCTTGAACTAAAAAGATTAAATGGTCAGAATTTTATACAAAAATTTTGAGAAGCCATCATGCTTGGGAAAAAGTTGTCAGATGATTCATCAAAAATAGTTGCATTGGTGTCAGATGGGCATAAAAACTGTAAAAGAAGAAATGCTCGCCTCAACTAATCTCCTGCTGCTGCCCAGGTCTCCACTGTTCTCTTCTTCTGCCTTCAAGCTTGGGTGGCCTCACGCCTCAGTCACTCATTAGTTGAGGGGCCATCTTGAGGTATATCATGGGAGTTGATGGCAGATGGAAGTAGAGAACAGCGGGGACTCTGACAGTGTTAAAACAGTAAAGGAGGAGTTCAGTGGAGGTGGATAACTCTTCTTTCAAGTTTTTAAACAAGCTATTTTTGATTAGCTTGAAGACACCTTTAAAGAGCCATACATCTGGTCCACCATAGACACTGTAACCTGTAGAAAAAGGTGTAGAGAGCTGCTTCCGTGGGTTCCGGATGTGGAGCAGAGAAGAAGGCACTATGAAATGAGTAGTCTGCTGTCAGGGGGCTCAGTGGTGCAGGGTAGAGCAGCAGAGGAGCCAAGCCATGAAAACAATAGACCAAGACCAAGTGAAGGCAGGGACAGTCTTAAAGTCCATTTCCAGCACACTCTGCAACAGTGGAGCCCGAAAGTGTCTTGTATCACCTTCGAGTTAGTCTGTACCCATTTGTGGGTCTTGGAGCCGGAGAGATTGGGAAGTCAGTGTGGAAGCCACCAAGGCCATCAATGACACAAATCCACAGAGGACAAGTCAAGAAAAAAGGTCACCTGGTCTACCAAACCACATTAGTGTACAGGACTATTGAGACTGCATTGTCCCATAGAAGACATCCAATCTAATCATGGTCAATATCCATGTGCGCCTGTTCAAGCTGAGCTGTCATTAGGAGACTGAGGTGACCTGATGCACCCTACGACAATTGGGGATTCTGTGTTGGGAGAGGAAGAGTCCCTCTATGACCTCTATGGCACTTTGGTGTCGACAGTTGGCTGTCCAGGCACAGATGTAGTTGACCTTGAAGTAGTCGAAGTTCTCAGGCCCTGAATTCAGAAGTGTCCTGTGTCCTGAGAGGGCCATCACACCTTCCAACATAGTGGCAGCCATGGAGCACAGATAAGCCACTAAATCTTGCACTTTTGTCTGTTTTCTCTATGTTTTTTTATCATTTACACTCTTTCACTCACCTTTGTAGTTTTGATTTTGTTTCCACTGCTGCAGGACCAGCCTGTGAGATCCGGCAAAACTTTACAATCCTCCCCTTCCATGCACGGCTGCATGTGACACCACCACTTCTGGATGACAATGGACGCTAGGGGATAAAACAAACAAGGAATCACCAGACAGCAACTTATGGAAGTTTTAGACATAAAATACTTAATAAATTCTATTATTCAGACTACCCACAGCCACCACTAGGTGGGGCTAACTGTATATAATTTAATTAGCTCCCCCTAGTGGTGACTGTAGTTACCGGAAGGCTAAAAGACACAGAGAGAGACCTCAGGGTTAACTGTTACGTGTCAACCCTCTCAAGCCACGGGCCTTGTCATTAAAGTATGTATGGCACTGCTGTGGCTGAGGCCCCATTGCATCAATGCAGTATACTCATTTATTGCAAAGGGCATGGTGTGATGGTGGTGCTGCAGAGGAACAGAACATTTCTTTTATGTTCCACCAGATGACTGCTGTAGGTTTCAGGAGCGGGATACCCTTCGTTCAGTTCATCAGTGGGGATCCTTCTAGCAAGCGGGAATTATAGACAACCACTTTAAATTCCAGGGGTACAACCACAGACGCCACACTGTTTACGGTATCGGATCTGGCAGAGAACAGCCTGTCAGAGCTCACCGGATCCAGCCTAGCCATATACTGCTGTTCACTCCCGGACCCCATTGACTATTATGTGCTTTAGGCGCTGTTGTATGGCCAGACAAAAACCCTTGCATGCAACGTTTTTTGTCTGGCTGAAACCCGGCACCCATGCCTAAAAGTGGACAGATCCCTGCCAAATCCCATTATGGTAAATGGGGTCCAGCAATGAGCACCATTATCCAGCTAGGATCCCGCGAAAAATGCAAGTGTGAACCTACCCTTAGTCGGTCTGCATTTTTAATGACTGTGTGGTATTGTTGGTGCCCTGTGGCCAGTAATAATGCAGATTGACTGAACGGTGCAGACTTCATTCATTTAATTAGAGCCTGCTGCAGACATACAGCCGTGCGGTACTTGATCGCAGCGCGGCCACATCGTAAGCACGATACGTCAGCGTGAGATACAGATGACGGCATACAACAACTGTATGACTGAGTGGCGGGCATGCACTATGTGTTCATTGTTTTAGTGACCCTTGATGATACATAATCAATGGGGGGCAAGGCAGGAGACCAATGACTAGGCCAGTTTGATTATAGTAAAATAAAGTATTTTCTTTACTAGATAGATGATGGGCATCACAGTGCAAATACAAGCAGTGAGGCACAGCTCTCGTGTATTTCATAGAGTAGGCTTTTCTAAAGGTTGGGTTTAGGAGGTGGCTATTATGATGGTGGTCCTCCCTAACTCGCTCCCTCTCTAGAGATGCCAGCAATCTTCCCAAAATGACCAAAGATGTGCATGTCCTTAATAGTTATCTGAAATACCCAACTGCAGGGTGCAGTCCTAGATCAGACGGCCAATCTGTCCAGAAGTGTGGCGGATCCCAGAAGCAGTTAACCCTAACCACGTGCTTTAACTTTACTGCATCACTCCACAGACTTCCACTTATGGTCCTCAACCGTCTGTAGAAATTCAGTCGCTTTTCTGGCAGCTTTCACTCACAGGAGTGGTGTTTTCCTGGATAAGGCTTCTGTCTTGGCCTACTTGGAAGCAGCGCAAACAAAACAGGTCTTCTCTCTTGCCCGTTTACTAGAAGACTCCTCACTAACCAGGGGAAATGGGACCTGCTCACTACCTGGCAACCCACACTAAAGACTGCAAGTTACCTATTTCCTACCCACATTCAGCCTTTTGGAATACTAAGTGCATAGATCTTAGTTAGCATAACAGTAAATATTGCAATAGCTCTAGTAATGAACCAGAAGATTAACTTTTTTAGCAGGGAACCATAACATTAACCCTTTAGCAGTGAACCAGCGGTTCACTGCAGTATTTATCCAGTGTATAAGTGGAAGGCACGTGGCAAGAGTCCAGCATGTAAGTGACAGATGTGCGGCATGCATCAAGCATGTAAGTCCCCCATATGCGGCATAAGCCCAGCATGTTAGTGATGAATGTGCCGCATGGTGGTTCATGATGGGGGCTCACACATACCCCTTATATCAGGACCACCTCTACAGTCAGTATATGCCCCCAATCCCACAGATAGGGCTTCCTGTGTGTTGGGCTTTATCATTTGCTAGGATAACAGTTATACCCCTACTTTAGAGAGAGAACCCCTTCTGCGTCGCGTCCACTGTATTCAGGAGTCCAGTATATTGCATTTCCACGCGCGGCCCACAAATTACTCATTTACTGTGTCCATGTTACAAAAAATACATGAGAACTAAATTGTCTGCATAAATAGAAAGGCAAAAAAACAAGACGGTAATTACCGAGTTATTTAAATAGGTGCAATGGGTCTACCCATGGTGAGAGTATTCAGGCATTGCTTACGATCAGCGGAAAATTACACCGCACATCATGTTGCTCCACAAAATAATTACAAGGTAAAGACATGTTCTGATGTTAGAAATTGATGGCTTGCTACCAGCAACGATGGCATACTGTAATTTTAATAATCTTCCAAATAAAACAGGATTGTGGTTTCACTCTGCTCTTTTGTAGGTGGGCGATTTCTGTGTGTTTGTATTGTGTCCCCGTCACGGACTTCTCGCCGCGTTAATACACAATCACATGAACTCACCAAATGCTATTCATCAGCGGTCAAAGATTAATTAGCTTCCCGACCAATTTCAGCGAAGGGCGGCACGCTGCTCATGAAAAATTATATCATGTATGTATTAAAGGGCTTTTCCGGAAGTACTGATGGTCTGACCTCAGGATAGATCATCAATATCTGATCGGTAGAGGTCCAGGTCCAGGAACCCCCATCAATCTGTTTGAAGGGGCCGCAGCTCTCACGGTTTCTTCTTAAGCTACTAGGTCACGTGGCCTGGTCAAGTGAATGGGCCTGAGCTGCAGTACCAAGTACAGCCACTGTACGGCGCTGTGTTTGATATGCTGCAAGGAGGCCGCGGGGGCACTCGCTGGTAAGTTGATCATCAGCAGTGCCAGGTAAAAGACCTAAAGATCAGATATTAAATATTGTACTCCTGGTAACCCATGTAAAGCTATCTTGTAATGGAAGCCAGCCACGAAGTGAAACGGCATAACATAAATGTCCACCTTTTGACCACCATGTTGTGTTAAGATACAAAATTTGGTGTTGATTCATGTCTGGTCATATATTTATAGCACTTGGAGCTCAGCTTTTTTTTTTTTGCATGCAGAACTCCATATCCTCTGAATATAGATTTAAGGTAGCACATTGGGGTCACCACTAGGGGGAGCTGAAGAGCCTACTGCATACTGTTTATTCTAGTGGTGCTCTACTAGCTCTACTAGTGGACAGTGGTCCATTTGTCTGAACCAGGAGGGGCGCACTGCTATTTTTTAGTTCCTCAGGAACAGGGCTGTGCTAATTAGGGGCTCAGTGGGCAGTGAGGAAGGTACATAGTGTTATAGAGTCATGCTCCCGCATTGTTTGTGACTATCTCCTCTTCTGCATGCACAATATTGGATGTGGATATGCAGCAAACCCATGAGAAGCCATTGTAGAGGACAGGAGTGGTAGTGGCCCTCATGAGGTGTGGTGTCACGGTGTACTCCCTCAGGCCATTATTCCTTGAAGACTGGTGTGGTGGAAAGGTAGTTTGAAGTATTAGACCAGAAGTCTCTTTTTAGAGTACATCCAGCAGACGTAGGTACAAAGTGCAGTTTCAGTCACCTGGTGATGAGGTAGAGTGGCTGGTTACATGGCAATTAAATGGCACTTTCAGACACCTGTGAATATCGGTGTCCATGGTGGGATACAGGTCTGGCTTAGAAGAGGTCTAGGTGATGGGTGTCTGAGCTGTAGTCCCTCACCTGCAGCATGGTCTGTAAACCTGTGATTTGGCTGATCACTCTGCTGTCTAGGTACACTGTATCAGAAAACAAAGCTCTGCCTGCAATCAAGATATGTTAAAGTGTAACTGGCAGTCTTTTTTTTTTGTAATGAATAGGGGCAGTGATACTGACTGTTTTTTGTAATATACTTTAATTATTGAAATAATAATTTCTATTAGAAAAATAGCTCTAAAGTGGCCCATTTGGAGCCTTAGCAACACCCCTCGTTCTTGAAATTACATCACACGGTCAATGTTGAGCGTGTTTCCACAGTAAACAGAAGGCCGGGGGCGTTGCTTTAGAGCTATTTTTCTAAGACCTCCTGCGCACTAATGTGTGCGCCCCGTTGCCGTATTGCGGACCGCATTTGCAGATCCGCAATACACGGGTGACGTTCCGCGGGCATTCCGCATCACGGATGCGGACCCATTCCCTTCAATGGGTCCGCAAATCCGGAGCTGCGGAATGGTGCGGAACTGAAGCACGGAACCCTACGGGAGCACTACAGAGTGCTTCCGTCCCGTACTTCCGTTCCGCAAAAAGATAGAAAATGTCCTATCTTTTTGCGGAACGGCCAGATCGCGGACCCATTAAAGTGAATGGGTCCGCGATCCGCTGCGGCTGCCCCACGGACACGTTCGTGTGCAGGAGGCTTAATAGAAAATGTAAGATTTCAGTAATTAAGGTATAATACAAAAACGTTCAGTATCACTGTCTCTACACATTACAGAAAAGAAAAGAAGGACACGTACACTTTAAATGAGAGAACGGTCCCGTTTCCTCCTGTACGCTAAATGCGGGGTTGTTCTCCTTTAAGACTGAAAAGAGTTTAAAAGAAAAGAAAAAGGAAAACATTTCAGGGACTCAACTTTTTATCATCTGAAAAAAAATCTTGAAATGGGAATAAGGCCAACCTGAGCAAAGATCCAGGAGAATTACAAAACTATGAAAGAAAAGACAGATGAAAGACGACATGTGAAAGAGCATGTCTGAAGAGATGCTCCGCGGATGAAGAAGAGGAAGATAAATTACTTTATCAGAATGTATAACCCTGGCCTAATCCATCCGCTGCCGAGGAGGGTGGACGGGTTTATGTCAGAACATTCACAGGGTGCGTGAATTTATTTTAGAGAAAATGAGGTTCCGGAAAAAAAAAGAGCAAAACATGGTCCCTGCTTGCTAATCTTAGATGAATGTTCATACAACTTCAGCCCGTATACATTTAATACTGCAATACAGTTCCCACATAACACCAGCAAGCAGGTCCTAGAAAATACAGCAATTTAGGTCTCATGCACACGACCGTTCCGTTTGTTGCGGTCCGCAAACCGCGGATCCTCAAAAAACGGAAGCCGCCCGTGTGCCTTCCGCAATTTGCGGAACGGAACGGGCGGCCCATTGTAGAAATGCCTATTCTTGTCCGCAGAACGGTCAAGAATAGGACAGGCTATATTTTTTTTGCCGGGCCACGGAACGGAGCAAAGGACGTGGACAGCACACGGAGTGCTGTCCGCATCTTTTGTGGCCCCATTGAAGTGAATGGGTCCGCATCCGAGCCGCCAAAAATGCGGCTCGGATGCGGACCACAACAACGGTCGTGTGCATGAGGCCTTACTGCCTACATAATACCACCAAGTAGTACCAAGAATATACTGTAAGCCAACAGAATTTCAGCATATAGTATAAAGAATATACTTCACTATACTGTCTACATAATAACACCACATACTACAAGAACATTCAGCAATATACAGCCAACATAATAGCAAAGTACTAATAATATACTGCAATATACAGCCAACATAATAGCAAAGTACTAATAATATACTGCAATATACAGCCAACATAATAGCAAAGTACTAATAATATACTGCAATATACAGCCAACATAATAGCAAAGTACTAATAATATACTGCAATATACAGCCAACATAATACCACCATATAATCCCAATAATATACTGCCCACATAATACCACTATATGATATCAAGAAAATAATGTAATATACAGTTCACATAATACAAACTATATAGTGCCCTGTTTGAAAAACTGCAGAATACTGCCATATAGTTTCTACAGACCACTGCAACTCAATTCCACCCACATAATACCGCCATATAGTGCCAATTAAAAAGCAGCAATATGTGACCCATTTAATACAGTGTATCATGCCAAGAATATACTGCAATATACAGTCCACATATGGCCAGAAATCAGGGGCAATACTGCAATATGTAGGCCATCTAATACCACCATATACCAGCAAGAATACTGCAATATAGTACACATAATACCACTAGTGTTGAAGCGAAGTGGAATTCGATCCAAATTTCAGGGAAAATTAGATTTGTCACGAAGCTGAATTTCCTCGTGCTTCGTGGTAACAAATCGACTTTCCCTGAATGGCGGTAAATAATAATAATAAAAAATCATACTTACCTTAGCCAGCGCCGCCATCTTGATTAAAGATCTCTCACATAATGCAGTGCGCGGTGTGATGACGTCATCACGGGCTGCTCGAGATTTCGCTTTGGATCTTCAATCAAGATGGTGGCGCCGGCTCTTCGTGATCAAATGGATGAGGTAAGTATGGCTGTATTAATTTTTTTTATTTTACACTGTAATATTAATGTCAGATGCCGCGAACAAGATACAGTCCACATAATAATACTACCATATAATGCCAGGAAAATACTTCAATATACAGTAATACTCCCATATAATGTCAGGTAAATATTGCACTATACATGCAGCCCACATAATACCATTATACAATGGCAGAAAAATACTGCAATATACAGTGAGGAACAGAAGTATTTAAACACCCTGCGATTTTGCAAGTTCTCCCACTTAGAAATCATGGAGGGTCTGAAATTCACATTGTAGGTGCATTCCCGCTCTGAGAGACCGGATTAAAAACTAAAATTCAGGAAATCACATTGTATGATTTTTAAAGAATTTATTTCTCTTGCACTGCTGAACAGAAGTATGTAAATACCTGAGAAACAGCAAGAATTCTGGCTCTCAAAGACCTGTTACTGCGCCTTTAAAAAGTCCACCTCTACTCCACTCATTAATCTAACTTAGTAGCACCTGTCTGAGCTCTTTAAAGACCCCTGTCCACCCCACAGTCAGTCAGACGCCAACTACTACCATGGGCAAGACCAAAGAGCTGTCAAAAGACACCAGAGACAAAATTGTGGACCTCCACAAGGCTGGAAAGGGCTACGGGGCAATTACCAAGCAGCTTGGTGAAAATAGATCAACTGTTGGAGCAATTGTTAGAAAATGGAAGAAGCTAAAGACGATTGTCAGTCTCCCTCGGACTGGGGCTCCATGCAAGATCTCACCTTGTGGGGTATCACTGATGATAAGAAAGTAGGGTTGCCACCTTTTCTTCAAGCCAAACCCGAACAGAAGGGAGGGAGGGCCCCTTTCCAGGCCCCACCCATGTCCCACCTCCAGCCACGCCCATGCTCTGCCTTCAACCACACCCCTGTCCCGCCTCCAACCACGCCCATGTCCCGCCTCCACCCCTGATCGCTGTCGCACCGCAATTGTTACGCCCCTGATCCCACGCCTGCGCCGTACTGTTTAGTATTCGATGCAGGCGCGGGATTTACGGGACGAAGAGGAGAACTCGGACGTCAATCAACTAAACATGGGCGTGCCACTGCCAAAAGGTGAATGGACGGAGCCTCTAGGTGCTGCAGCAACGCCCTCATAGCACCTAGAGGCTCATTAGCATATTATATAGCTTAGTCTTTTTAGTCGTTTAGTCTTATATTATAGTCTTTATTTTAAGAGAACGGCGGCGGCGGCAGCGGCAGGCAAGGAGTTATAAAACACAGTGTTATGTACTGCTGACATTAGCCCATCGCTAATGTCAGTCAGCTACATAACATAATGTTTTTTCTGATTGACAGATTCAGAAACCTGAGGCTGTTTAAACACTGTTACAAACATGCTTCAAATGTTTTATATGCATACCTTTTTAGAAGTAAAGTAAGTGATTATCTGGTGTCACAGTCAGACTCAGTCTTGGTCAGGTTGAAAAACTAGCAGGGCACAGTGGGCACAGTCTGGGCTGGGCACTAGTTGGGCAGGCTGCTGGAGCCTGGAGCTGCTGGAAGGATGATTTCAAATCTCCCTCCCTGCCTCTCTCTCTGATGTCACTTCCTGTGGACTTGACTTGGTTCCTTATCAGAGAGAAGGAGGGAGGGACTGGGAGGCAGGGGAGGAGCGAGGCGGAGCAAGGGGGAGCGAGGAGACTGGACTGGAGACTACTAAACAGTGAGTGAGCCGCTGCGGCTGTGCTGCCTGCCTGGCAGCCGCATCACTGTAGTGATTGTAGACTGGAGGAGGAGAGTCTAGGAGGAGGAGAGTCTAGGAGGAGGAGGGGAGGGAGCGCTCCGCTCAGCTGATCATCACCCGGCCGCCGCCGCCACCGCCACAGTGAGTGAGTCACTAGTGACAGTGCAGTGCACTCAGGCAGCAGCAGCTAAAATATGCGATCGGACGGACTCCACACTGACTGTCTGCAGTTTCAATGAATAGAATAATCCTGTGCCCGGGTCTAAGAAAGGCTTGTACCCGGGCACAGGATTACAAACCCGGACTGTCCGGGTCAATCCCGGACGGGTGGCAACCCTATAAGAAAGGTGAGGAATCAGCCCAGAACTACAAGGGAGCAGCTGGTCAATGACATGAACAGAGCTGGGACCACAGTTTCAAAGGTCACTGTCGGTAGAACACTACGCCGTCATGGTTTCAAATCATGCATTGCACGAAAGGTTCCCCTGCTCAAGTCATCACATGTCCAGGCCCGTCTGAAGTTTGCCAATGACCATCTCGATGATCCAGAGGAGGCATGGGAGAAAGGCATGTGGTCAGATGAGACCAAAGTAGAACTTTTTGGTCTAAACTTCACTCGTCGTGTTTGGAGGAAAAAGAAGGATGAGTTGCATCCCAAGAACACCATCACCAATGTGAAGCATGGGGGGGGGGTAACATTGTGCTTTGGCGGGCTTTTCTGCGAAGGGGATAGGATGACTGCACTGTATTAAGGAGAGGATGAATGGGGCCATTTATTGTGAGATTTTGAGCAACAACCTCCTTCCCTCAGTCAGAGCATTGAAGATGGGTCGTGGCTGGGTCTTCCAACATGACAATGACCTGAAGCACACAGCCAGGATAACCAAGGAGTGGCTCCATAAGAAGCATATCAAGGTTCTGGAGTGGCCTAGCCAGTCTCCAGACCTAAATCCAATAGAACATCTTTGGAGGGAGCTGAAACTCCGTGTTGCTCAGCGACAGCCCCGAAACCTGACAGATCTAGAGGAGATCAGTGTGGAGGAGTCGGCCAACATCCCTGCTGCCGTGTGTGCAAACCTGGTCAAGAACTGCAGGAAACGTCTGACCTCTGGAACTGCAAACAAAGGCGTCTGTACCAAATATTAACACGGATTTTATCAGGTGTTTAAATACTTCTGTACATTCTTTAAAAATCATACAATGTGATTTCCAGATTTATTTATTTTTTTATTCTGTCTCTCAGAGTGGGATTGCACCTACAATGGGAATTTCAGACCCTCCATGATTCCTAAGTGGGAGAACTTGCAAAATCGCAGGGTGTTCAAATACTTCTGTTCCTCACTGTACAGCCCACATAGTACTGCCATATAGTACTAAAACTGCTCCTACGTATGGGAACAATGCTCGTCTTCCTGGTATCTAGGGGGGATGGGCGTAGGGTTAGTGGGCATGCTGTGGTTCAGTGACAGATATATAAGAATAAAATACGGCTAACAGAATAGAAACTGAGGGGAAAAGATGAATTGCCTTGTTTTATAATGGAACAGATTGAAGAGCAACAGGAAACTTCATTAATACAAACATAACACGGAGAGCAATGAAGCGCAGATACAAAATATTCATTTACTGCCGTGGATCACGGTACAGGACTTATAGGAGGGAATATTATGTATGAGGCTAAATAAATACACAATGATTTCTGTCACCGCCGTCAGTTCTGCAGGAAACAGTGTATAGCGGTGATATCAGGTGCGCTCATAATGTACTCAAAAATGGAGTTTAATTTGGATGCAAAGCAAGCTCCCTCTACTGGTCACTACTGGGATTGCTCAGTCACAATGCCTCCTTACCACTATATATGAGCAGCGTAGAGCAGGGCACAAAAGCTGAACTGACGCCAGTCATTGTTAGGGAGAGTTCACATGACCGTTATTTATCCGTTCTTCTGATCCGTCAGAAGAACAGAAAAAATAATAAGAAAAAAAAAAAAAACTTTAACCCCTTAGGGACCCATGACGTATCGGTACGGCATGTTTCCCGAATCCTTAAGGACCCATGACGTACCGGTACGTCATGGCTTCAATTCGCGATTCCGGCGCCGCGGGGGTTAATCGGAACGGGATGCCGGCTGAAATCATTCAGCCGGCATCCCGTAACAACGCAGGGGGGGGGTCATTTGACCCCCCCGTATAGACGATCGCAGAAAACCGCAGGTCCATTCAGACCTGCGGTTTTCTGCGTTTCCGGTCCATTCGGGTGTGCTGTGACCCGATGAACCGGAAAAAGACTGCGATCGGTGGCGTAATTTTACACCACCAATCGCAGTCCGAGGATTTGAGGAGGCGGTGCTGGCCCTGGTGCTGAACACTGCTGTCCAGGGTGCTGATTGGTGCAGGGGAGAGAGGCGCGAGATTCAAACTTCCTGCGCTCCTCTCTCCCCTCCTCTTCCTGTCCAGCACCCTGACCGTGCAGCATCGTCCAGCACCAGCTCCTGTGTCCCCCTAATCGGCATCCATCACCCTCCTGCACCCATCGCCACTCAGGTAGGTTAGGGTCAGTGAGGGAGAGGCACCATTAGGAAGGGAAAGAAGGGAAAAGTTAGTTAGGAAAAAAAAAAAAAAAAAAGAACTTTTACACAAAACTTTTTTGATCCATCTATCAGACCCCAGAGCCCCCCCTGCCACTTGCCCCCCCCTACCAGCCCCCCACCACCACCAGCCCCCCCCACCCCCCCCCACCCATCCCCCCACCAGCCCTCCCCCAGCCTCCCCCCCCCCTCACCACTAGCCCCCTTACCACCACTTTTTTTTTATTTTTCTGCGTTCGCTGACTGGTCGGCACTTTAGCGTCCGTCCACTGTTAGCGCATCGCCTGCCCCACCGCTGATCAGCGTTGTACCGCTGATCAGCAACTTTGAACTTTTTTTTTTTTTTTTCCTAACACTTGCCCCTTTATTTTCCTTTTTTTAGTACGCGAACACCCGTTGCCCCCACACACACGCACATATAATAAAGGTTTCCACACACGCACACCTACACGCACACACACCCATGGCCCGCCGGGTGTTCTCGGCCGAGGAGGCATACGCCCAGATTGCCTCCGACTCCGAGAGCCCCAGTGAGGATGAGGATGACCCCACATTCCTTCTGTCATCCGCATCCTCCTCATCATCATCGGATGACGATGAGCCACCAAGGCGGCGGAGACGCCGCCAGGCGGAGCCAGGGGCCACACATGCTAGGGATCCTGTGGCCCACCCTAGTACGAGCCGCCCTGGGGTTCGTACTGGTTTCCCGGCCCACCAAATAAGTTCACCGGAGCCCCCTGCCGATGAACTTAGCTGGTGTCCCCCAGTGGACTTTGAGCCTGAGATTCCGGATTTCGCTGGCAATCCTGGAATCCAGATTCCCACAGTGGGGTTTACTGAAATAGACTTTTTTAGTTTTTTTTTCAGTAACCCACTGGTGAATTTGATGGTGGAGCAGACGAATCTGTACGCCCAACAGTTCGTCGCTCAAAACCCAGGCTCATTTTTGGCTAGACCCGGTGGCTGGACGCCGGTCAGTGCAGCCGAAATGAGGACATTTTGGGGCCTCGTGCTGCATATGGGTCTAGTCCAAAAACCCAGTGTCAGGCAATACTGGAGTGGGGACGTCCTATACCAGACCCCACTGTACAGTATGGTCATGACACGTCCCCGGTTTGAGGCCATCCGGAAATGTCTGCATTATTCCGATAATGCAGCATGTCCACCCCGAGGTGATCCTGCCTATGACCGGCTGTATAAGATACGGCCGGTCATCGATCACTTTGGGGCCACATTTCAGCAGGCCTACGTACCTGGAAGGGAGGTCGCGGTTGATGAGTCTCTCGTTGCGTTCAAGGGGAGACTCAGTTTCCGCCAATACATTCCCACAAAGCGGGCGAGGTATGGCGTGAAGCTATACAAAATTTGTGAGAGTACCTCAGGGTACACTTACAAATTTCGTGTGTACGAGGGGCGAGATTCCCGTATTCAACCCCCAGAATGTCCCCCCACTCTGGGTGTTAGCGGGAAACTCGTGTGGGACCTTATGCACCCACTGCTGGATAAGGGTTACCACTTGTACGTGGATAACTTTTATACCAGCATTCCCTTGTTCAGGTCCCTTGCCGCCAGATCCACGTTCGCTTGTGGGACCGTGCGGAATAAAAATCAGCGCGGCTCCCCTGCCCACCCCTCCAGGTACCTATCCCAGGGGTGAGACCCGTGCCCTTACCAGTGGAAACCTGTTGCTGGTCAGGTATAAGGACAAGAGGGATGTCCTTATGCTGTCCACAATCCACGGTAACAGCACCACCCCAGTCCCTGCGAGG